>NC_056747.1:1155875075-1155972575 GCF_019279795.1 Protopterus annectens | reverse complement strand
CCTTTACAAGCCTAGCCCATAGGATTACCCTGCCATCATACCTTAGTTCCCAGTGCCTCTGTCAAGTAGAGCCACTGGAGTGATCCCTGGGGTGAACTTTCTATTATGCATCCACTCTTCAAGATTTCTCTTGGAGGGCCACTGAGGCGTTCAGCTTAACATGTATGAGAAGTCTATTCCAGAATGAACGCCAGAAAGAACCAAATGCTTGCAGAGCAACCTTTCTGCTGCCATGGCCTAGCATTTTTCATTTCTCTTCAAAACCATGACATATGGCTTCAGTTATTTCAGATTTGCCATAAGAAAGCAGGAGAGTGTGTGTAAATATTTGGGATTTGATTAAGGATTGACAATAAAATATGAACAAATGCAAACAAAACTTAGTAAGGAATATTTTAGAATAGAATTAATGCTGGAAATAGCCCTGGCATCTAAGAACAAAGTCCAGGGTATAAACTAATATGCTCTTCCTGTTCTGACTTACAGCTTTGGGGTGATTGACTGTCCCCATAAGGTATTAGATCAGCTGGACAGAAAAACAAGAAAAATGCTTCATGCTTATCAAATAATTTATAAAAATCAGTGTATACCAGGATTATATATTCTCCATTCGGAAGAAGGTATGGGCCTCCTCAGAATCGACTCCTGCAGTCATAGGATGGTATACATATCTGGTGACCACACAAGACCCAAACATAGCAAACATTTTAAAACATGAGGAGAACAAGTCTAAGATGACTTCCATGTTTAGGTTAGCAGAAGCATATCGGTGTCAAGTGGGAATGGAAATCAAACCAGAAGTAGATAAAACTCTAGCAGTAGCTGAATGTGCCAAAAACAAAGGAAAAATATAAGGTGAAGGATCAGATAAGAGGACAAGAAATGTGAAAAATGCATAACCTCATGTTGATCATGATCTGATGCAGGAGTGGTTAAGGAGAGATGGATTTAAACCAAAAGATGAAAGGTTAATATTGGTGAGCCAGGATAAACATTTGAAATACACACAAATGTAGGTTTTGTAATACAGAATTAGAAACAGTCCCACATCTTGCTGCTGGGTGTGATATATTAATGGCAGGAGGACTGTATACTGAAAGGCATAATAATGTGGCAAGACTGTTGCATTAGTGATTGTGCAAACATTATAATATTGAAGTAGCTGAGAAGCATTGGAAACATGAGCCACAAAGCATTATAGAGAATGATAAAGTTTATATCACATGGGAGCACCCATTACCAACAGTTCAAAAAACAGATGCGAGAAATCCAAATGTAGTAGTGCATGAAAAAAGGCAAAAGTAACATTGATCATTGAAGTTGCTACACTCAGTGATTTCACTGTCTTATGTGCAGAGTCACAAAGTCATAAAATACCAGGATTTGCAGGTATAAATGAGGGCAATGTGGAAGAAGGCTACCCTGCCAGTTCCAGCAGTAGTAGCAGGAGCAACGAGTCTTATAAAAAAGAATTTACAATTGTACTTAGATATGTTACCAATACATATGTAACCCCATATGAATTGCAGGAGGCGTCATTACTGGGCACATTGCGGGTGCTGCAAAGAGGTTGACATCAAAGATTGAAACAATACTAATTTCATGAACTTTAATCATACTTTGACATAGGAATGGGGTCCATTCCTGTCAATGGTATTAGAAACCCACAAAACTCTGAGAAATTAAAAAAGAGAAAAAAAAAAAAGAAGCATAGCAGAAAGAAAATGAATTACATAAAAAATCTAAAAACAGAACAACAAACTTACTGGAAGAAATCATGGATTTGTGCATTGTGCCGTTCATGTTTACTGGCACTGCTAGTTTGTATTTCAGTTCATCTATACTTTTAATAATTTTGATCAGACTTTGTATATTGGATTTGCTGTACATGGCTCATATTGTCAGCAAACAACATTTGGTGCAAAACAATGCATTTTTTCAAGATGCTGTGTTTTGCATGAACAGCATTATAGATATTAAAATGTTTTCATAAGTATAATTTAACAGATGTATATTTTCAGGGGCTGTAGTTAGCTGTAGGCATAAACTGTTGCCAGAATATTCAAGAACTTTCCTAGCCTAACATTTCTAACTGGGCTTGTTTTAAAATGTAACTTGATATTAAGTTTGAGTGTTTTGACTAGAAATAATTTTCTTTCAATTGCAGATAAATATAATTTCTCTTAGTCAGTTTAGAGTTCGTAGAGTTTGTACAGATATGTTTTTATGGCTTCTATTTGATTGATACAAGAGATATATTGTGACACTGATGTGCACTTGACATAAATTCATGTGCTTTTGTACTGAGGTGAAGGAGGGTAAAATAAAACTCGAGCCCTCTTTTACTGTTCAGTGTTGATCTCTCTGGTTTTAAGGATCAGTCACTAGCCGTGCTAGTTGAGTGCACTGCAGTCTTCACTGTGTTTAATTGCTGCTGCACATATGACTGGTAGAACTTTGATAGCTACATTGTATAAAAGTTAATTAGTATTGATTGTAAACCCTGATAGCATATTAAGTATCATTCTCTGCCCCAGAGGGCACTTTATATAGCTTAGTGTAAAGCAGTCTCCTCCTATTTTCACATTTAAGAAAAGTTTTCTGGGCGGTAATCTCATTTCTGATTTAACCTTTGGCTTCAGGAGGTATTTATAGTAAAGCATTTGTTGCGTTGAAAGTATTTATGTACTGCTTTATGGACTTTAATTATGGCAAAATGAATTGTGTATAATAAAATAAACAGTTTAATAAGAAATTATTCCTCATTGACACCAGAAATGTAGCTGAAGGGGAACGATTTCTAGTGTTAGATTTTGCTGTAGAGTTAAAGCTATTAAAAGTTATCGTTTCTCTGCCCGCAGCTTCTATGGTGCATTTTAGCCAAGAACATTCACTGAGTAGTAATGATAGTGAAGGTAGAGCTCTACAATGTGCTTCTTCTCCTTTCTGTGAAACTTTGTTATTAGAAGCTTGATAAAATTATGACTTAAATGAAGCATATTTTTAAATTTCAGTTTAAGAAAAAGTTCTATTGTGCAGGGCTTCCTTTCCTCAGCTGTTATATAAAGGGCAGTGATTTTGCACATTGTTTTGTGATGAACATTTAGATGAAATAATGGATGCTTTAATTCCTCTGAATATATTAGTTCATTTTCTGTTTTTATGTTAAACTGATACCTGAACATTTTGAATGGAATGTGGTGAGAGAACATTTTAAGAGAGAAGTTATTCTACAAATCTACAAAGGCCATGCTTGATGTGTTTTCATTTTAGTGAAGCCATTTTGTGAAAATTATTTTTGCACAAACAATTATTCTCCTGAAAGAATGTAGATTATTTGGAATGTCTTACTCTTGGTCACACTGTGAATTGTAGTTCAGCTTCCACTTTGCTCACCCAGACAAAACTGACACAGAAGAAGCTAATGATGGGAAGAGCCCATTGACTCGTATTTCTAATCTCACTGATAAAGATGATATGTTCTAATACTGTTATGTGTTTGCTAAAAAGGTGTATCAGGTTAGTGTTATGGCCATCAGGGCTTTCTTTACATTTCCTTATGGTCAAGGCTAACTGCTAGGCACATTTTAATGAAAACATGGGTTCAGGAAGCAGAGGTAAGGTGATGCTGCATGCAAGAGTTTTAAGCACCTCTACCAGGTTGAACCAGGATGTGTTTAAAGCTGCAGTTCTTGTTGCCATCTTCACCATAATGTGTGCAGTGCAGCTTTTGTAAATGAAAGATAGCAATCTTGGTTGAAAGGAGTAGCATCTAGAGAGTATTTTGATTTAAATTATAACTGTCCTTTTCCTGTTGGGTTTCTTTGCAGTCAGGAGGCATCATTGCAACTGCAAAATCAAGGAGAATCTGCACTGTTATTTGCATATTTCTACACACCAATATCCTTTTCTAAGGACAGACAAAATATTTCACTTTCTTGTGAAGAATGTTACAGGCCAGTTTTCTCTCTGAGGCCGGTGCAAAGAGATTATCACTGTGGGGGCGGGGGGACGCTAGGTGTCAGGGAAGCAGAGCATACATTTCTGGAGGATTCTCAACCTTAGACAGAGAACATTCTTCTAAATGTCTCTCTCACTTGCAGTCCACCAACAGGACAGTGGCATGTACCCCTTCAGGCTTTCTTATGCATTTGTCCAGTTTTACGTGCTGTTTCTGTGTGGGACAGGATTTCCTATCCAAAGCAAATGGACAAATACCTGCCTTGGATCAATGGTTGGCAGAGGTCTTGAAGCCGAGTGATAAAGCAGAGTTCCTGTCAAAGTATACTGTAAACCATTCCCACTGTGCACAAGGCCTTACTAACCAAGGCGTAGCTTTACCAAAGATGTTACACAAAGGGTTATACAGAGAATGTAGTTTCTGTGTTCAAGACATGCATTGCCTCAGAGTTGTTCCTAGTTCCAAACAAGGAAGATGGGATTCAGAAATTCATTCTGGATCAATTCCATCTGAACAAATATTTGAGACCCAGGAAGATGTCCTTCTATTCTGTGTTCCAGTATTCTTTACATATGTGTTGTATTCCGCCCATTGACCCAACATCCAGACTGTATGCAAAAGCTTAGACTCACTGCTTGTACGTGGGATATCGCGTGAAGGCACAGACAATATCAGCCGTAAAAGGGATGTCCACACACACAATCTTCAGAACTTTTTCACCGCCATTTGGAAAGGTTGACTCATACATCCAGTCTGCCATTGGATACTGTTGGTGTCATCTCCCAGCTTCAGATACGTACCCCATAGGAGATTTAAAATATTGCTACTGCCTTTTGTTTTTGTTAGTGTCATTCAGAAAGGGCAAGTGTAGGTGTGAAAGGCAAATTCCACATAAAGATAGTCACGAGCTTTGCTTGTTTTGTTTAGAGCCTAATCACGACCACCAGGCCTGCTCAGTTTGTTAGGCCTTTGTTCCTAAAACATTGCGCAGTCATCTGTCAGCCTTCAGTCTTTATTTAGCAAACCAAGGACTCAAACATCTGCCTAGGGATGCTATGGAAAGTTCTGCAAATGCTTCTGAGCCATCTGTTAAGAGGAAAGTTAGCAAGGCTAGGCCCAAATCCTCTTTATCTGTGCCTACTCCCTCCAACATACCCCTTGAGGTTGATGAAAACTTGGCAGTGCGACCAGATTTAGGGTCCACTCTCCTGTGCAGGTTCCAGTATGGAAGCCATCAGGAGTGTGGATCCTAGCATGTCCAAGGTTAGCAGATGTGAGGTTTGTATGACTTGGGGGAACTGCTACTTGTTATTGCAGCAGACTCTGGGACTCTTCCAGCTTCTTTGTCTAGGGAGGGGTCGGTGGTAAGGCCTACCTCTGCCATTTCCCCTCAACAGAAGAAACATGTTAAAAAGAAAGAAAAAAATAGATATGTTCCCACTCCTCCTCAGATTGGGATTTTTTTTGCAGGGTCTCATTAAGGCTGTGATGGTTCTGAGGCTTCCAGCTCCAGCTTCTTCTACAGCCGGCCCAGCTTTCTCCTCCTCTCCAGTGCTACTGTCCAGGTCACAGGTCCTTCTTCAGGACAGCCTGTGGAATTCCAAATTCAGGACACTGACTCTGAGGAGTCTTCCTCAGGTGAAGACTACTTAGCATATTCCACGCTGATCCATTCTCCACTGGAATATGTTTTTCTAGAGGAAGAGTCTAATGGGGGTGACTGTCGCATTGAAGAGCTTTCCTTTGGGAAAATTATTAATAAAATGAGGAAACTCTTTAAGTGGGATTCCTCTCAAATCTCAGAAGAACAAAAGAGATATTATGAGCTACTCCAGCTGGACACCTCTGCTCCTTAAACAGTTCCACCAGTCCTGCCAGCCTTCTTAGATACCTTTAAAGGCAGCATCTAAGACCCCTGACTCACAGGCCTCTGCCCCTAAAAGACCTGATCGCTTCTATAAGGTCCCTGAGGATTGCAAGTTTCTTTTTAAATGCCCCTCAGCTGACCCAGCTTTGGTTTCTATTACTTCAGATAAATCTTCACTGCTATCTCCGTCAGCCAAACTGCTTTCTTACGATAAGGAAAGTAAAATTTTGGAAAGATTGGGTAAGAAGATCTATACCTCTTCCACCTTGGCTGTCAGGGCTCTAAATTATCAAACGTACATGTCTAGGTATACTTTGGCTTTGCTCAATCAGGCTACCCAGGCTCTTTCCCCATTGCTTGAATCAGAGGCTAAATCTTTGGCTTTGTCACTTTTATCAGCCTCCTCCCAAGTAGCTACACACTCAATCAAGTGTAGTTATGATGCAGTTGAGGCATCTCCCAGAGCAGCAGCCTCTGCATCTGTTCTCAGAAGACATTCCTGGTTACGTCTCCAGGCGCTCCCTGATGACATCAAGGCAGGATTGCTTGATGCTCCTCTGGATAACTCCTCCCTCTTTGGCAAAGCAGCTGCAGAATTATTTAAATCACTGGAGGTAAAAAGGTAAGAACCTTCAGGATTTGAAACAATTGCTTGTTTCTGCAGTACCAACATTTTATAGGAACTTTCCTGCCAAGACTCCTGTCAGGAAACCTGCTCGCTCCTCCAGTTCTGCTCCTTCTGAAACTAGGCCTCGTAAGTCTTCTAGGAGACACCCACAGGTTAAGGCTGTTACTCCTTATCAGCAGCCCTTTCAGCCCAGACAAAGTCCTCTGTGATGTTCTGCCCCATCTTCTAAGTCAAATCCCCCTTGTCTTGTCACCTCTCTCTTTCCCTTTCTGTTTGGATGGAAATCACTCAGGACTCCTGGGTGATTTCAGTTATCCGAAGTGGATATATTGACTTGGGAGACCCTCCCTCCCTTTCAGGGAATACCAACCCCCGCCAGTCAACTACATCTGTTTCTCTTGATTCTTGCTCAACTTTCCCATCAAGGCACCATCCAGACCAACTTAGTTGGGGATTCTACTTCAGGAACTGAGGAGGGGATTCTACTCCAGGATGTTTCTAGTTCCAAGGAAAGATGGTCTTGGAGGCCTATTTTAGATATTTCCCTATTAAACACTTTCCTTGTGGTGCCTTCTTTCAGAATGCTATCCCTGCCTGTTCTCTTTCCCCTGGTCCATCCGCAAGCTTTTTTGTCTTCTCTGGATCTCAAAGATGCTTACCGGCATATCCCTATTCATACTTACTTCAGGAAATTTTTGCATTTCTAGGTGGGTTCTTTGCACTTTCAGTTTACTGCCTTGCCCTTTGGCCTTTCTACTACTCCAACGGTATTTACAAAATGCCTGGCCCCAGCTGTTTCCCATTTAAGGCTAAAAGGCCTACAAGTCTACCCATACTTGGACAATCTGCTGTTTTTCGACAACAGTCCAGACTTGTTAACCTAGCATCTGAACATAGCTATTCCCTTTTTGCAGAGCCTGGGTTTCTTAATAAATTTCAAAAAGTCATCCCTTTCACTAACGTAAGATCTTATATTCCTGAAGTGCAGATTCTGCACAGACTTGATGATGGTTTTTCTTTATGTGGAGAAAGTAATTTATCTCAAGACCTTCATGGAGGCTCTTATGCCTCTTCCTTCCATCATAGCCAGGGAGTTTCTGAGACTGCTGGGCTTCATGGTCTCCACTATTCCCATGCTGCCCTTTGCAAAACTACAAACGAGGAAATTCCAATGTTTTTTTAAAGACTGTTTGGTCCCGGCATGCTCATCCCTTATATGTCATGATTCCCCTGCTCCCCTATCTGAAAAAAAGAGTTACCTTGGTGGATGCAGCAACTCAGTCAGAACCCTGGTCTACCTCTTCAGAGACCTCAACCAGTTCAGCAACTCTTCACAGATGCCTCAGACTTGGGTTTGGGATTAACCTTTGCTTCCAGGAAAGTTCAGGATCTTTGCTCCCCTTCTCAAAGGGAGGAACATATCAACATCAGGGAAATGAGGGCTCTAATTCTAGCTGTACTGACCTTCCACTCTCTGTTCCAGCCAAGACCCCTCAAGATTCTCACAGACAGTAATGATACATAAACAGGGGGCACAAAATCCTATCTTCTCTGTCGCCTGGCCATCAAGGCTTTGGAATTGGCTTATTCAAGATGACTCTGCATGCTGTGTACCTTCCTTCAGCTCAGAACTCTGTGGCGGACGCATTAAGCAGATCTATGACACAGTCTCATGATTGGATGGTTCACAGAGATGTGTTCCTGGATCTAGTTCACCGGTGAGGTACTCCAGAACTAGACCTTTTTGCCTCCCCTATGAACAGACAAGTCCGAGTCCCTCACACTCAAGTGTGAAAGGTGGACACGCTATCTTTCTCATGGAAGGGGATGTTTCTCTATGCATCCCCCCTTCCCCTTAATTCAGAAAGTCCTGTTGAAAATTCTACAGCAGAAACGCAAAATGTGGCTAGTGACCCCCTTTTGGCCAAGACAGCACTGGTTTCCTCTTCTTCTGCTGTTCCAAGGGTCATCACTACAAGTTGCATCAGCAGATAGACCTGCTGACTCAAGACAAGGGATCATTGATTCACTCCCATGTGTCACCCCTACAGCTAACCTTATGGGTGATCAATTTTTGATCCCTTTCAGGCACCTCTTTTCTAAGGACATACTATGGGTTTTGCAGGAGGCCAGGAAACCCAATACTAGAAAAACTTACATTTCCAAGTGGAGAAGATTTTCAATTCAGTGCCAAAAAAGGAAAGAGGATCCCTTTGGTGCAGACATTCCCTTGCTACTTTCTTACCTGTGTGAGTTGCTCAAAAGTGGTCTGTCCTACTCCTCAGTTAAAGACCATTGTTCTGCTTTGTCTGCCTGTTTGCCTTTAACTCCCCCTTGGCTTCCAGGTTGGAAGTTAAGCTTTTTCTTAAAGGCATCCTACATTTAAGACCCCCCAGGAAACCAGTTCCTCCTCCTTGGGATCTTAACTATGTGCTAGAAAACCTTACTCAGGCCCCTATTGAACCAGCAGCTTCTGATTCTCTAAAGTTTTGCACATGGAAAACTGTGCTTCTAGTAGCCTTAACCTGTGCTAGAAGGGTCTCTGAGCTTCAGGCATTGATGGCTTCCTCCCTTTCATAGTTTTTCATAGGGACAGAGTATCCTTGAAAACTAATCCAAGCTTCATGCCCAGAGTGGTGAATGAGTTGTCTCTTAATCAGTCCATCCAATTGCCTACATTTTTCCCTTTGCCACAGTCCCCCAGTGAGAGGATTTTGCATACCTTGGATGTTCATAGACAACTCAGATTTTATCTTGACAAAACTTAAGTCCATTAGGAGGTCTGACCAACTTTTTTTTTCTTTTCATCCCAGAGCTCTGCGTCTGCTTGTATCCAAACAATGTCCACATGGATCTCCAAGACTATTGTGTTTTGCTATGAATTCCATGGGAAGTCTTTAATGGCATATGTTAAAGTCCATTCCACTAGATGAGTGGCATCCTCAGGGGCCTTGTTTAAAGGTCTAAATGCTCATTCCATCCTGGAAGCTGCCACCTGGTCATCTGTTCCTACCTTTACCAAACATTACAAATTGGACACTGTTTCCTGGTCCAGGGCAGGTTTTGCAAGGGCAATTCAGCATGGATTCCTGGAAAATGCTTCCTCTTAGCTTTTCCTTACTCTACCCTCCTCCCTGGGGTCCCTTTCAGCCTTTGCACTCTCCCATATGTAAAGAATACTGCAACATTGAATAGAAGGATATAGAATAGTTGTGTAAAATCTTACCATAACCATGTATGTATTCTCGTCTATATTCTATCCTTCCCACCTTCCTAGGAGGATCTCCTTAGGCTCCTTTTGGACTCCTTTCCTTATGGGGATTTCTTATTCTAAAGATTGTACATGCGGACGTCCCACGTACAGGCAGTAGCTCTAAGCTTTTGTATACAGGCTGGACGTCGGGTTGATGGGCTGAATACAACCCATATGTACAGAATATTGTAACATAGAAGAGAAGGACATCTATGGTTATGGTAAGATTTTACACAACTATTCTTTCATGGTAGTAGATTTTAGGCCACTTTCCTTTCCTGTTTCAGGAAGCTTGTGTGGCAACACTTGGTTGGAAGGACGGGTACTAGTGTTTCCATATTTTAGTATCTCAGAAGATTTGTTTGTAAATAGTTATTTTAGTTGTTTATTATTGTTCTTTTAGATATGTATATTTGTTTTGTAATATTTCTGTTCTCATATGTTAATGTTTTCTTGTTAAACTTTTCAATAAAAACAATTGTGAAAAGAAGATTCCTTGGGTTGAAAACAGAATCAAACATATCACTTTGTAGTTAATTCCTTTTCTGTCACCTGCTTCCAGAATGTTAACCAAGTGCCTAGCTCCTACTTTAGCAACTCTCAGGGAATTAACTGTAAACATTTCCATTAACATAGATTACCATCTCTTTTTAGCCTCACTCACCTTAACAGTTAATGAACATGCTCAAGGAAGTTACTGAGTTTTGGGGTTCCTTAGGATGAATAATGAATGCTAATAAAGTGGACTTGGTTGTAACACAAAGCAAGGATTTGCTGAATGGAAACTATTTCTGACACTGCAAAATGTTTGGGACATGATCTGATTATTTTTATTTATTAGCATATTGGAGCATGACTTACGCAAAGACCTGTCTGGCACTCTTGTGACATATGTCTGCCATCATCCTTATGAGTTCACATGCCAGGCTTTACCTGAAGAAGCTGCATTTTCTTCAGAATCTGTCGAATAAGACGATGCATTATTTTGATCAGGAGTTTATGTAATCCCAGACTTGATAAAAGAATTGGTAGATGGAGGCAGTTGAATCGTTTTTTCAGCTGATCACAGTGTGGCAGAGTTATAAATTCACAAATCGCTGAAAAAGTGGCAGAATCTGGTTGAGACTGAGAGTGCCACGGGTGGCTTTGATCCTGGAGCTGATTTCATAATAAATTGCATGTTGGGGGGGGGTAGTTTGCACAGAAAAAAAGATCTTAGTCTTGAACTTTTCAGAATGGGAACTTGACCTGGCCAAATATTCATCTCCTTTGTCCTTTTAGAAGTAGTTCCCCTAAATTTGGGCAAATGTTATCCTGCCTCATGCCAGTTTACCAAGATCATGGAAACAAATGTCATTGATTCTTCTTGAGATCTTCTCTGGAGAGTTTGATCATCATTGCAAATTAAGTCTTTTAGGATCTGATTGTTGTCACGGATTTCCCACACAAGGAACTGTGTTCTTCCACATGAAATGCTCAGCTACATCGGTTTTTGAGTAGGGTCTACAAAGTCAGTACCTCAGCATTGAGTGACAAGATGCTTTACATAGTTCCACTGCTTCCTCTGCACCTAAGAATTCAGCGGATGGCAGCAAGAATCAAAAAACGTCAGAATCTCAGTGTCTGTCGTGACCCAGGCAGCCTTCATCTTCCCACCTCATAGGCACAGTCAGCCAATTTTGACTATTCTATCATGGGGAGAATATTGTTTATCACCAACAAGGCCGAATGTTACATTCATTACCGGAGTCATTTCATCTTCTCTTGATTCCAAATATGTAGCTGCTGTTTCTTCCTCATTTGTTAATTGTTCTTTGGGAAGGGAGAAGGCCTTCTAATAGGAACTGTTTTTGTCGAATAGGAATATATTTTCATAGTGGTACAAGGGATTTGGCTTATTTCCTCTCCAGTTGCACCTCATGGTGGTTCTTGTCACTTTCTGTAATGTTCTAACGCACTGGCCTGTTTCTTCATTAAGATGCACTGTTAAGTCTTCCCATAGTACCTTCTCTGTGAGCCCTCTTTAGTTTTGAGACCTGCAAGTAAGGTAGTTCTCATGGGAATTTTGCACTGGAAAAATCTGAAGAAACACTTTGTTTCTCTTTGGGATCTGGATTTTGTTCAAGAAAGATTGACTAAACAACTTCCTTTGAACCAGAACATTCAATTTCATTCAAATTTGTTTAATGGAAGGCAGTTGTGGTAGTCATTACATCATCTTAGGGGCTGCCCAAGCTTCATGTTCTTTTTTTGGGAACCTTTTATGATTTTAGAAAAAGATAATTTGACTGTTTGTACATGGCCCATCTTTATTAAAACATATTGTATCAGACATTGTTTAAACCAAAAGATCCAATATTCAGTTTATCTTCATCAACAAGATATAGTGAAGATTTGTTTTACAGGATGGCTCCAGCAAAACATTTGCTAGTTATGATGATCAGAACCAAAGGTACCAAGAATTCCAGCCATTTCAGGAAATTAAAAGCCCTGCTAGGGAAACAGAATTGAGAGCACTAGAGTTCTGTAAAATTTTGTTATAACTTGATAGATGAATCTTTTCAGGAAACTTTATTTTATTTTATTTATTTATTTTACATTTGTTAACCGGGCTAGTCTAGCTGGATATATGTCCATTTTCAGTAGAGGCCGGACAGATACTAAATTACAAGGAGACAAATTATAAAATAAATTCAGTACAAAAAGAATAAAACTATAAAATAAAACTATAAAAGTTTATTGTACAAGAGCAGGTTGGCTGTCAGTGCTTTTTGCATTCAGGGTAGTATCTTCCTTGGCAGTTTGTGAAGCTGTTACACAGTTGGCAGCCCACACGTGTATAAAGCATTAAAAGTCGGTTCAGTGTACAAAAGCAGAGATGGCTATGCTGGTATGGGCTCCATAAAGAAGAGAAGACATGATATAACTATTTGCAAGGGTATATCTTGACATGGAGATGAAAAGGTTTCTAGTCTAGAGTAAGTCTAGGTTTTGGTGTTTTTTTTGATGGCATTTTGTATATGCAAATCGAATTTAAGTTGTCATCTGTGGCCATTCCGAATAGCTTTGCATTGGTTGCCACTTCTATAGTGGTAATATTGAGGGAGTATTATTTTTATATTTTAAAGTTGTGCTTTAGGATAGAAAAGTAAAAGTTTGGTCTTCTTTTGTTAAAGTAAGAGTGGGAGTTTTGTAACCATTTTTCAGTGGCAGTGAGGGATTCTTGTTTAATTTGATTGCGGTGTTTATGGTTGTTGGAAGTACATATAAGTGTTGAGTTGTCAGTGTACTGTATGAGAGAAGCATGTTGTGTGGAAGTGTGAAGAGAATTTGTAAGGATATTAAAGAGGAGAGGACCAAGGATTGATCCTTGTGGGATGCCAGTGTTGACAGTGAGATAAGGCAAGAGCACTGGCTGCCATTTTTACTGATTGACATCTGTCAGTGAGATAACTCTTGAACTAGTTTAGGGTGTTTGTGTTAGACTTAAGGCTGACATTTTCTCTAATAGTTTAGTATGGCAAACCATATCAAGGGCCTTTGATTGATCAAGGAATATGCCAGAGACAACTTGACTGGGTTTGTTCACTGTGCTATTGGGAGAGTTGAAAACCATGCTGTGTTTGTGTTAGAAGTTTTTAGTGGTTTGGGTATTGTAGGAGTTGTTCGTGGATGCATTTTTCTAAGATTTTAGAGGGGGGTGGGAATTGAATAGCTATTAGTCTGAATTAGTGATGTCTGTAGAAGTACTGCCTTTATGGAGGAGAATGATATGTGATTTTTTTTCCAGATTCTGGGGACATAATTTTCTGTTGTTTTTAATTTCTCCAAGTCTTTTGGGTTTCTAATACCGTGACGGGAATGGACCCCATTCCTAAGTCAAAGTACGATTAAAGTTCATGAAATTAGTATTGTTTCACTCTCTGATGTCAGCCAAAAGTGCTCTTTGCAGCACCCGCAATGTGCCCAGTAATGACTCCTTCTGCAGTTCGTATGAACTGGTAACATGTCTAAATACGATTGTAAATTCTTTTTTATAAGACCCCATTGCTCCTACTACTATTGGAACTGTCTGGGTATCTTTCTTCCACATGGCTCTCGTTTCTGCCTGCAGATCCAGGTATTTTATGACTTTGTGTCTCTCTGTACGCAAGACACTGTAGTCACTGCATGTGGCAATTTCAATGATCAATGCTACTTTTGTCTTCTTTTCTTGGATCACTATGTCTGGTTTTCTAGCATCTTAGGTTCTTTTGAACTGTTGGTATTGGGTGATCCCATGTGATATAAATTTCATCATTTTCTTGGATTCTTTGTGTCTCATGTTTCCAGTGTTTTTCAGCCACTTCGATACCATAATGTTTGCACAATCTCCAGTGTAACAGTCTTGCCACATTATTATGTCTTTCAGTATACAGTCCCTCTGCCATTAGTGCGTCGCAACCAGCAACAAGGTGTGTGACTGTTTCCAATTCGGTTTTACAAAACCTACATATGTCTGTTTTTCCCACATGTTCAATGGACTTTGTAAACCAGCATGTACATAGCCCACTATCTTGGGCTGCCATTATTAAACTTTCATTTCTTGATGTGAATTCACCTCTCCTTAACCATTCCTGTGTTCATTCTTGATCAACAACAGGCTCTTCCAGAAGTTTTCTATACTTGCAACTATATTTATGTTTTTTCCACATTTCTTGCCTTCTCATCTGGTCTGTCTCCTTATATTCTTTCTTTTGTTTTTTGGCACATTCAGTTGCTGCCTGTTTTTTATCCACTTCTTCTGGTTTGATTTCCATTCCTGCTTGACATCAATATGCTTCTGGTAAATTAAGCAGAGACATCGTCTTAGATTTATTCTCCTCATATTTCAGAACTTTCACTACAGTTGTATCTTGTGAGGTCAGTAAATATGTGTGGAGTCCCACGATTGCAAATCTCTACATGTGACCAATTTCAAGGAGGCCCATCCCTCCTTCGGAACATCTTGGTATACACTGATTTTTATAAATCATTTGGTAAGCATGAAGCATCCTTCTTTTTTTAATATCCAGTCTATCCAACACTTTTTGGAGCCAGTCAATCACTCCAAAACTATAAGTTAGGACAGGAAGACCAAATTTATTTATAGTTTGGATCTTGTTCCTAGGTGTCAATGCTGTTTTCAGGATTAATTTAAGTCTTCTAAAGTGCCCCTTACTGAGTTTTATTCGCATTTGTTCATGTTTTATTGCACTCCCTCTTGCTCAAGTTCTTTTATGTCACCTTCTTGTCCCAAACTGATGTTTTCCTGGTGCTGCAGTTTTCCTTTTTTAAAGGTTGCTTTTGCACATTTATCAAGACCAAATGACATTCCAGTATCATCTGAAAAAGTTTTGACAACCTGCAGCTGTGCTTTCAGTTCCTCATCTGATGAGCTATACAGTTTTAAATCATTGACAAAGAAAAGATGAGAAGTCATTAGACTTTGTTGTTTTCTAGGAGCCAGATTGTAGCCATGGCCTAAGCAGTTAAGTAAACAGCTTAATGGATTAATGGCAAGGCAGAATAGCAACAGTGACAAGAGTCACCCTGGAATATCCCCCTTTGAATTTTTATCCCTGGGATAATAATCTGTCCTTTATCATGGCTTAATTGCAAAGTGGTCTGCCACTGTTTCATGGTTACTGTAATGTAGTCAGCCAGTGTAGGGTGTATCTTATAATTTCCCTTATATTTATCTTCGTATCTTCTAAGTCTTTTAGCCTGTTTTTAAATTTTTAGTTTATTGTCTCCAATAGTGCATAATAGATCCTGGTCTGTTCTTATACTACACATTGCTTTTATCCCATCTATCTTTCTTAATATTTTCATTGATCTGTTCCCTCTTCTATAATCTTCTAACAATGACACTTCTTGTCTTAGCTGCTTTATAGTTTTCTCTGTTTGATATTTCCATGATGGTATTTGCTTTCGACCCCCCCCTTTTCCCTCGCTACCCTATGTTCCTGTGGTAGAACTTTATCAGTTATTAATTTAGCTGCGCAGTAATATATCCTGTTTACTTCTGTTATATCGCATGGATCTCCATGGACAGTCCTAATTACTGTGTTCATTTGTTTTATCAAGCTTCTGACTTTTGTGGTTTTATTAACGTTCTGCAGTCTGTTTCTCTCATTGATCTTGATTTATCTATTAAATAAAGCAACTCTTCTCTTAGCTCATTTTCTTCCATACTGAGGGCACATCCCTTGTTTTCCATTTCCTGCGGGCATTCTATAGAAAGTTCTATAACATCTTCTTGTGGCACATTCTCTTCAGTTTCATCCTGTGTCTTCTGTTGTTCTGTCGTGGGAACTCAATGGCCTATCACTCCTCAACATTGACTGCATCAGAGTTTCCACAGTTTCCTGTTCCTTCCCTTGCTGTCTAGCTTCAAATGAACATTTATACTGATTTCCTGAGGAAGGCTCCAAACTATCCTGATATGGCACCTGACCAATTGCTTCCTGTTCCAGTGATTTCCCCTTAATTTGGATATCCATTGCTCTATCCTGTTATGGTACTTTCTGTATTTGATTTTCTATACTGAATCCTTCTTTTTGCAGCTGTTCCATAACCTCAGTTTCTGTTTCTTTAACTTCTCCATTACTGATCTCCTTTTCTACTTTTCCTCTTAAGTCTTATTTTTTGTAATGTAAAGTTTTCCATATCCGGATTCCTTTACCTATATTTTTCTTCAAACATCTACATAGTTTTCCTGTATGATCTGTTTATGAGTATGGATATAGGGTAACGTATGCTACTTGCTGTTATTTTAAGGAATTCACTGGCAGGGTTGTCTCCAGAGATAGAACAGATTTCTACTTTGCTTAAGAAGGTTTTTTTTATATAGGATGTAATATTGGTTGAAGAGTAAATCAGGAGGTAATAGTTTGCTGTTTGTGTTGTGCAGTACCATGAATAAATTGTTTTATAATAGATGCTATGCTGTCTTCAAAGTAGGTATTATGTTGTGTAGCAGTGTCCAGAGGCGTACTGTTTGTACATGGATTGGGGTTGTACTTCTGCCCTGATTGCAGTATTTTTTTTATAGTTGACCAGGATTTCTTTATAATGGCTTTGCAATTCTTTTCAGGTGCTCTATAATATGTTTTCTTGTTAGAGATTATCTGTCTTCTGTCTTTTGGCCTGGTTGTGAAGAGTTTTGTATTGTTTGAGGTTTTGTGGTGTTTTGTGTGTCTGATAGTTTTTCCAGGCTTTGTGTCTAGTTTGCATTGGTCTTCTTGCACCAGGATGCATCTCTTGTTTTTATTCTTTTATTTCTGGGGATTGCCATTTTGTTTAAGGTGTTAAGAAATATCGAGTTAAATTTCTCAACATCATCATCTAATGAGATATTTCTTAGTATATTCCTGTTTCTTGAAGACAGGATATTGTTGAATGCCTGAGTTAAAATTTGCTATGTTCTAAATATTTTTTATGGTTTGATGTTTTGGAAGATTTTGTGTGTGACATTTGGTAAAGACAGGGAGATGGTCACTGAGGGGATTTGACAGGGTATCAGATAAGGTATCAGATACAAAGATCTAGTCTAGTATGGAGGTGGAGTTTTTGCTAAAGTACGTTGGAGTTTGTATCCAAAAAGATTTATGCTAGATTTAGGGGAGCTAGATATAAGGTCAAGCTATTTGATATTACCATCTCCTAGTATGACTGTTTTGTGAGGGTTGGAAGTTGAGGTCCAGTATAGAATGTCTTGTAATGCATTGATATTGTTACCGGGGGGAGTATAAGGTAATGATACAGATTTGTTTGTGTTTATTTAGCTTGAGGAAAATGATAAGAAGCCCTGCTTTACTGAATTTTGGTATGGGGACATTATAAGGGATTAGGTTGAGATAATATGAGTATATTATTGCTACACCACTGCCTTTCCTTTTAGTTATATAATTCCTTTTTATATTATAGTTTGGCAGTAATATTTGGTTGTAGCCATGTTTTTCTTATGGCTGGGATGCTGGAATTTTGAACAATAGATGAATGGAGTTTTGTGATTTTATCACAAATACTGCCAGCATTTTGATTAGTGAAAGTTAGTTGACTACTGTTAGATGGATAAGGTGCTGTTTGATTTTGTTTAGCATTATTGACTTTGTTTTCTTTTGAGATGAGTTTTATTGGGCCTGGATCAGGATGAATATTGCCAATGGTTAGGATTGATGTATGATGGACAAGTGTTTTTAGATATTTAGTGTTGTTCTAGCAGGAGATGTGTATTTTATGTTTCTTGGGTGGTACATTGAGTGTTTTAATTTGAAATAGAGGTGTGGTGTGTCCTGATAGATGTTGGCTGCTGTTATGAAATTAACCTTAGGTGAAGTAAGCTTATCTGGTAGGTATTTAGTTGGGGAGATGATAGTGTGACTCTGGTGCCTTTGGTAACAGGTGAGGTGGCTAAGGCATAGCAGTAGCAGACTCAAGCCTATAGGTAAGTGATTCATACTGTTGTTGCCTAACTTGGGAGTGATAGATGTTGGATAAAATAGTTTAGAAAAGAAATTGTAGGTCTTGTAAGTAGTCTCTGTTTGATAATGGAATAGATAGAAGTTATGTGAGTGGCATGAAAACAGTTAGTGATTATAATTGCAGTGGAAGTAACAAGGAAGTAATGGCGAAAGGTTGAGCTTCAGCTAGGGTAATGTGTAATAGGGAGCTAAATGATGAGGCATCCTTAAGGACTCCGTGTTTAATTTGGATGGGAGGGACAGCATTACTGACTGGATGCAGCTGGATAGTATAAATGTAGATGCAGTGGGGGTGGGTGGAAATTAGGTGTAGGGTAGAGAGCAAAGTGGAGCATGAGCAGGGCCCACACTTCATATGTGCACTGATGAAAAACTATCTGTTGGGAAGTATTTAGTGAAAGTAAGAATGTTGGTGCTTAATGCATAAGTACAGCATTCAGCATTTACACATATACTTTTGGAGTGACAAAAAGTATATATTATGTATTGTATATAATCCTAATTAATGGTTTGAAAGTTCAAGCTATTGTTAGGAGATCTGTCATTTGTTGTAGGTTTTCTCACTTTACTCAAATCCAAATAGGTTTGAGAAGAAACATGGGGACTGTAAATAGTTATTTAATAGTTAAGAGGAGACAGGAGTCTGCCATAGTGTGCACTTATGGTATTGACGACAATGGGTTGTATACACTTGCGTATCCAATACATCTATAATTTTAGTGCATACTTCATGTAATGAGCATTTCACTGGGTTTTTTGTCTGCTGGCTGAAAGTTAGCTTGTCAGAGAGTTGTATCTGCTGCAGTCAAGGGCCTGGGAGGGGGTGAGACCACATATTTTCTTAACATTATGTCTATCGGTGTATATTCCTTTCAGAGGGAGGCAACACTTTGTATATACAGATTTAGCAGGAGACGTGTTACAGACTGATGTAGTGTAACATCTAGAGAGGAGCTATCCTTTTGTGGGGGTTCTTATGAAAATACCCCGAGCTTGCTGATTGGCATAGAATTTTGGTAGTCTCAGTCCACTGGATTGTATTTACCTGGATATCATTACTGCTCTTGGAAAAGGTTAACCAGTAGGCAACTCGTATGGTGGACTGTATTTTCAAAACAACCACTATGATGATAGGGGCAGGACACTCGTCTAATCTTTTGGTGAGTGGCTCATATCCACTACTGATACACAGACTGTCCTATTAGTCCTTCAGCTCACAAGTCATCAGCCACATATTATGGGCGTCACTGAAACCTGAATGAAAGCACATCATCCTTTCTGTCCTATGATGCCAGGACATTAAAGATGAAGCAGATGTGTACCATTTCCTGTACTGGATTGCTGAATAAATCTCTTTTTTTCATTATAGAAAAAAAGCAGAATTGCCTGCACTACATATCTGACTTCTTCTCCATTTTATATTCCCTATTTATTATATGCTAAAGCAAATCCTGATGCGCATGGGAGACTCATTATCATGCAAAATTAGACATGCTGAGAAAAGGGTCTATATTAAATCAGCAAACGCTTAAAAAAGGGACCGCTGATTTATTGGCCCCGTGTTAGTGAAAGCTTACAACCCGAACACTTAGAACAGCGATTTTTTTCCCAGGGAAAAAAAAAATCGCTGTTCCACAAATAAATAAATAAATAAAACTTTAAAACATTGCATAAAGTGGGGGGCTTCACCCCCCACACCTCCAATGTGGGAGGCTGTGCCCTCACACCCCCCCCCTACTTAAATATACCAACTCTGGCATCGCACTACAGTGACAAAAACGGTAAAGTAACGGAGTCGGCCAAGCGATTTCTTTCCCAGGGAAAGAAATCGCTTGTATGCCGTTTCGTGCTTTCAAGTTCAATCAAGATGCATTCGGAGGAATGCATCTTTGATTATATAATAGGAACCCTAAGAAAATCAGTAGCAGTGGCCACATTTACTGATGTAGTGTGTCTGTTACATAGGAAAACTTCCACAGTAGAAGAAGAAATAAAAATACCTTGCTGCGATACTTTTTCTTCAGTACCAGTTTGTGCTGTTCGTGTTTAGCATTGTAGCAAGCTATTTTTGTTTCTTGGTTTGTTCATCCTTGTCCATGGATTTTTCTTGGTTTGTCAAAGCTTTTACAGTGTTATATAAGCAGTTGTTGGATTAATTTATTTTACTGTGTGGTGGTGCTGCGGTAGTGTTGTCGCCTCATAGCAAGACGTTGTCCCGTTCGATTCTCAGCTAGAGCGTCTTCTGTGTGGAGGCATACGTGAATGGGGCGTGCCTTCGTTGAAGGTTGTGTGTCAGGGCTGGTAACCCGGTACGTAAAAATCCACTACCAATCATTAGCGGACCGGAGTTCCGCTGTGGCGACCCCTAACCGGGAAAAGCCAAAAGAAACAAACTGTGGTCTAAAATGAAAGAACAAAGACAAAAGTAGTTTAAAAATAAGGTCTTCCTTAAGGACTAGCTAAGAGTTTATTTATTCATTTTGCTATTGAAAGTCATCAAAGCACTATGCCTGTTAAAAACTCGCATTTTGAGATATTTTGTCTAATAAGACTGAAACAGAGTTATTCATTAAATGTCTTTAGTAGTGCATGAGAAAACAAACATATCATGTGTTTGCTTATGTTTTTATTTCTTAACCCACTAGAAAAACTTCAATCATGAGCCCACACCAAAGACAGATTCAGAATACATACAATGCAGAGTTAATTACAGGAAGTAACACATGCAGTAACTAATGTAGTAGCATATATCCAGGTGATAAATGCACAGTGTATCAAACTAGCATTATAAATCAGGAGTTAACATTATAAATAATTTAATAACATAAAAGCACAAATAAAACAAGTAGTAAAACAGAGTAATGTAAGTGCCTGGATGACAGCCATCAGGAGGCTGTAACATGAGGCAGAATGTTTGTACATCTTGGTTCTTGTTTGTAGTCAGTCAGGTGAGTATTGGCAAATAGACAAAGTCATGTGCAATATAATATTGGGCTGAGAAGTGAAGTAATACCCATAAACACTTACAAAATAACACTGTGGTAAGGCAACAAAAAAAATTCCATTATAAAAGTAGGCGTCAGTGTTTTCCATTTTAGATATATGTAAGGAAGAAAGAGATTCCAAAAAAATGGTTTTAGTTTTCAGAAGTACTTTTTCAGTGACTCAGTAACATAATGTAGTTGATGGGGTTTGCCCCATCATTTTCTTAGCGTAAAGAACAAAGTATGGAGACAGCAAAGAGCTTTTTGTAGATAAATGGTCAGAAATCTCGATAATTTGGACTAGTGTAGTAAAAAGAGAATGGCCATTTCTCATTTCATTTTAAGTTAAGGAGCAGCAGAGGTGCTTTGTTTCTTTTCTGGGTATCATTAACTTCTTAATGTCTTTATGTCTTAGGTCAAGATGTCTTCTCATGTGGCCTTGCAGGAGCTGTGCATGGAGGAATCATCTGTGCCTCAGCAGTTTTGAATCGCATTCTCTACATCGACCTGCTGCTTCTTAAAAAGCGCTTGAAACAAATCAAGTCTACAAAGAAAGACTGAGTCCCCTGCTGCTGCACATAACATTTTGTAGGATGCTTGATCATTCCGTTCTGTTTAGAAATGACTTGGCAATCTCAGCATGAATGTACCAAGACCAGAGTTCTCAGTCATGTAAGAGATGAAGGAGCAGAATAACGTTTTCTCTGATTCCTTCCTCTAACGTGGACTTTTCTGTCTGTTGTGATCCACTTTTGTCATGGCACACAAGAAGTGATTGCCTTATGAAAGAGATATCTGGAACTGGATTAAATGCACCCCTCTTAAAGATTATATTTTACCATTTTATTTATGCATTATAATTCAGCAAAGACCCACCAGTTAGTTAATATGCCAGATATTAGAGGCTTGTTGATGTATCTGTCTGATTTTTGTAAAAACACTTCGTGAGGGGACTAGTAAATTAATTTTCTAAGAGTGCACTGAACTGAACACTTGAAGTGAATATGTTTGTATTCTGTTTACGTGTCCTGACAGTAGATATTTAGTAGTGATACTAAGATAAATGTTTTATGAATATAACCAAAGATCTTTCTATGTATATTTAAGCTAGGAGAACTGGCCAGTAAAGCTTTGATGGATACTCGGCCACAATGAGAGATCCCATTCGCTGCATACAGATCTATTTATGTGCACTATTTGTTGTTTGTTAGTTATGGATGTGAGACTACTGGTTGTGGAGTCACCTGTTTTTATCACATCATTTCAGACTGACTAGCTTTACATTTTCATTTGGCTATTGTGTTAAAGATGGTGCTGTTTAGTTTGTTTGTCAGTTTGAAAAGAAATTATTCATACATAGCTTGCAGCAAGCTGTACAATCAAGCAGGCTTTATTCGTTTGAAATCTTTCATTGTTAAGTCACCCATTCAGAATGGCTGCTTTATTTTGACATAAATTTAATGCAGCAGTTTTGTTTTGACTGTGAACCGTTGATATGATACATGCTATTTCAGGGATTGTGTCATTAACAGATATCATGTAAACCTTTTTTTATGGAAACTTAAGAAATGTCAGTCCTTGCCTGTAATGTTTCTTCGTAATACCTCACCATCCCAAACTCCATGTAAATATCTTCTCGTAAATGTTCTGATTCTACTTTTAGGCTCATTTCTCCTGATATGCCATCCTTGAAGTTATGGTTGTGTTGTAAGGTACATTTTAAACGCTGTCACCATTATGAAGTGCATTTTAGATGCCTTATACCTCATAACACCATAAAGTATGCATTATGTAACCCCTTTATACTAGCCACATAAATCCTTCTTTAATGTTAAAGCTATAATAGTTGTGTTGGGAAATCCATTCACCCCAACAGAAGTGCCATTTCTTCCAGTAAATACTAACTGTTATACAGACATGTTGCTACCTTATTCGTGTTATGCAATAAAAACTGCTCTGATGTGCAGTAGTCCATATAGGCTTTACATGGAGCCATAATGACACAGTGTATGAAAGGAGCCATAATGACACAGTGTATGAAATGTCTTGGCATTAAAAAAGTGGTTCCGGAATACTAAGCCACCCCTGACTGGTGTTTACTTGACTGAGGCTTTGCTTCCTTCTTGCCTGTTAGTTGAAATATGTAAGTCTTGTTTGCACTACATCATCGAAGAGAAATCTCTGTCTCACAGTGTGACCCATGGGGCATTCCTTCGGGTGTAGTGGGACCAGCTCTCATGCATCATACAGGCGTAGTGGGACTGCCTCTCATGTGTCATTCACTCACTCCGCTGTACTAGCAGTTCTTAACTCTTGTTTCAGTGTAAAATAGTGGAACTCTATGACAAAAGCACAGAACAATCAAAACATACATTTCCCATGACTGTAATTAATTAATACAAGGTGACTTTCCCTCCTCTAGTATACTAGAGGTGCTGTAATGCCATTCTGTTTGCTTCCCCATGCATAGTAATTCATGAGATTACAGTGTTCCTAAGATATGTTTGTTCTGATAAAAAAGTGTCCCTTCCCAGATATGTTATTCACCAGTTCTGAACCCAAGTTATTCACCAGTTCTGAACCCAAAATGAAGTCACTTCTAAGTTACAATTACCTATCATCTCTGTTCCAAGGAAGACTAATGTATGGTTCTCAAAAAAAAATTAAATAAAATTCTATCTTCATGAGATAAAGTCTGAGTTTTCAGTCTTTTCTATGCCGTCCTTATAATTTTCTAGTTCATCCTTCTGTATGCAAAACCAAATCAGATTATGTGTGCAAAACACTCAACAAAGTGAGGTAATAGTATTACATGTAGTTAATATAAGAGGTACGGGTTACAGTGAATGAGTACTGTAGCCTAAGAATGTTAAATTCCATGAAAGGCCCATGTTTTTCCAACACTCGCACAGTCCAAATTTGTGATTTTCTGGTCATTTTTCATAGTGAAAAAATGGAAAATCAGAGTCCTTGACCAATGCTTTAGAACATTTAATTCATATGAATAAGATTGTTTCCATAAATAAATGCCCCTTTATTATTATTATTGTACTCTGATTAATTTATATTCCTCTTCATAACTTAGGCTGAATGTAGTAAGATTACATATCAGAGCCTTCTGAATAAGTTTTTTTAACTAGTTTCTCAGTCGTTTTGAAATGTCACTGCTGAAGTTCAGTTTCCTGTTGCATTCATCATGTTTGGAGAACATCCTTTGTCTGCCTCAATACATTATAAAACATTTTCCTGAAAAGTTACATGCAGTATTCTGACAAATATTTTTTGTTTGTTTTGTTTTCCACTTACTGTTGAGCTAGTTCCCTCCCAGTCATGCAGTGAATACATTCGTTCCCCAGAGTGTGAGCCATATGGCACATAGGTTCTCCAGGGTGAGAGCACTATGGCACATAGGTTCCCCAGGGTGAGAGTCCCACGGTACATAGGTTCCCCAGGGTGAGAGCCCAATGGTACATAGGTTCCCCAGGGTGAGAGCCCTATGGCACATAGGTTCTCCAGGGTGAGAGCACTATGGCACATAGGTTCTCCAGGGTGAGAGCCCAATGGTACGTAGGTTCCCCAGGGTGAGAGCCCTATGGTACATAGGTTCCCCAGGGTGAGAGCCCTATGGCACATAGGTTCCCCAGGGTGAGAGCCCTACGGTACATAGGTTCCCCAGAGTGTGAGCCATATGGCACATAGGTTCCCCAGGGTGAGAGCCTTATAGCACATAGGTTCCCCAGGGTGAGAGTCCTACGGTACATGGGTTCCCCAGGGTGAGAGCCCTACGGTACATAGGTTCCCCAGGGTGAGAGCCCTATGGTACATAGGTTCCCCAGGGTGAGAGCCCTATGGCACATAGGTTCCCCAGGGTGAGAGCCCTACGGTACATGGGTTCCCCAGGGTGAGAGCCCTACGGTACATAGGTTCCCCAGGGTGAGAGCCCAATGGTACATAGGTTCCCCAGGGTGAGAGCCCTATGGCACATAGGTTCCCCAGGGTGAGAGCCCTACGGTACATGGGTTCCCCAGGGTGAGAGCCCTACGGTACATAGGTTCCCCAGGGTGAGAGCCCAATGGTACATAGGTTCCCCAGGGTGAGAGCCCTATGGTACATAGGTTCCCCAGGGTGAGAGCCCTATGGCACATAGGTTCCCCAGGGTGAGAGCCCTACGGTACATGGGTTCCCCAGGGTGAGAGCCCTACGGTACATAGGTTCCCCAGGGTGAGAGCACTATGGCACATAGGTTCCCCAGAATGAGAGCCCTATGGCACATAGGTTCCCCAGGGTGAGAGTCCTACGGTACATGGGTTCCCCAGGGTGAGAGCCCTACGGTACATAGGTTCCCCAGGGTGAGAGCCCAATGGTACATAGGTTCCCCAGGGTGAGAGCCCTATGGTACATAGGTTCCCCAGGGTGAGAGTCCTACGGTACATGGGTTCCCCAGGGTGAGAGCCCTACGGTACATAGGTTCCCCAGGGTGAGAGCCCTATGGCACACAGGGTTCCCGGGGTGAGAGGTCTGTGAACCAGAAGAGGTAGCCATCATCAGTATGGCAAGGGAATGGATTTTGTATTAATCCCTACCAACCTCCTGTGCATGCCTTTAGAGCCCTAGGGGTTGGGAGTACAGTGAGGCATCAAGATGAATAGTTACATTTCCATGTGATGAAATGGTTACTTTGCCCACTTGCAGATAGTAGCCCCGGTGTGACTTTTAATCCTCACTTAGGACTCAACCACAGAGAGCATGGCCAGAAACATGCTCCTCCCCTCTTACCTTGAAGAGATTTGAGCAAGATAAGCTCTGTCATTTCTCACCCCCAGCCAGCTCCAAAAAGCACCTGAGCCACTAATCATAACTGGGTCATAGTCTGGGATTTCTCCTTGTATGTGAATGGGATGGCTAACAAACAACTTAATCTGCTGAATGTATACTTAAACTGCAAGAGTGGGTGAGACGTCAGTGTGGTGAAAATTGTAATAGTTATGGGGGGGGGGGTTCATTCAAGAGAGTTTATATTAGTTTCCCTACACATGGCCAGCAAATGATTTGTTAAGCATTAATTCCCCAGTTCCATTTACCCAAAATATTGTTTCCCTGTCTGTTTTTGCTTGTGTTAAACTAGTACTGCAAGATCTCAGTTCACGAATCTACCGTGTTTATCAATTCATTAATCTATCAAGTTTACCATGTATGACATAGTGCTGCTAATAAAAGCTTTTCCACAAGAAAAAACATCCAACCCTGTAAACTGCTCTCTAATATATTCCAATTTATTCAGCCTTAAAGCAAAATAAACATACTTTACTTCAGTGTAACAATAATATAAAGCAAACATGCTTCACTTCAGCAAAACAAAATGCTCTCTACTTGTTTCAGATTAAGGTAAACAGTTTGTGCAGCACATTACCATGATATTGTGTATCATAGTACTCCACAAATGGCATGCAGGTATCCAAATGATATTCATCCTCTTTTAAAGCCTTCAGAGGGACGTCAGGCTCACTTTTGTGCTACTTCTCTGTAGCACCCGGGCCGTCTTCTAAATCAGTAGAAACAGTAAACAGCAGCAGTTCTCAGCAGCAGCAAAACATTACATTTTGTAAATGTGGCACAAAACATCAGCAAATTCTTTCACAAACTTCACAGGAACTTTGATTTTTTTGAAAACGGTCACACAGAAAATGAAAGTTCTCTTTCCACACCCTTTTACCTCCTGTTCCAGTATTTAGAACCTTCGTTAGCAGGCAATGGTTATAATCTTAATGTGAAAGCTTCACTGTTAAAAGCACCAAACACATTTTTCTGTATGGTAACAGAGGCCACGTTTATTTTCCATATATGTATATATATATATATATATATATATATATATGTGTGTGTGTGTATACATAAAAGCTTGAAAATGAAGTAAAACCTTTATTATCCCAGAATAATGCTTCAAAGCAAAAGAAATACAACGTAAATCCATTCATCCACATAGAGTCCTCATAACGTCTGTTAAATCTTCAACATGTACCGTGATTCTCATAGCGTACATCACATCTTTAACAACCTTGCAATTGCCATCAGGAAATCCAAATCCGAGTAACTAGATCTGCTCTTCAAAACATGCTCAAATTTAGCATGACGGGTCACTACCCTTCGTTTCTTTGGTGAAGGAGGTGCACCACAACTCATTGTAATTCTGAGCTCATCTACCCTGTCCTGTTCTCTAGATAACACTGTCATAAGCATTGATAGGTCTGTTGCTCTATGGCCCAGTAATGACTTCAATATATGGTGCCACGCCTCCACGCTGTTTTGCGTGCGAGGTAAAAACAACATATTTAATTCATCCAGATTCCAAAATGCAATTGGAAGCAATGGGGGAAACCTGGAAAATCCAGTAGTCCTAGTGCAAAACTTCTGAACTTTTCCCAACATATACCACTCAGAAAAGTGCTTTAACACTTCATTGCCATCAGCTGGAAACACGGCTTTTAGTTCATCAAATGCACGTAATACATCAGATTCAGGTACAAAAGCTAAAGCGATGAGACACTTGACATGCAACTGAAAAGAAAGGTCTGTGTTATACAGATGTGAAAGACCTAGCTGTAGCACCTTTCTCCAAATGTTTTGGGAGAATTGAAACAAACAACCGTTAGGTTTTACACCTTGCAGATTTAACAGAATACTCTTCCTGGCTACTACTTCAAAATCGCTCAATATGTATTTGACAGACACCTTGAAGCCTTGCTCATCCATTAAACACAACTCCACATAAAGTTGTAACATTTGAGAGACTTTCTACTCATTATACAATACAGCAAAGGTACGCTCTTATGAAAACCTCCGTATCTAATCAAACCATGAATACTGTACAGTTGATGGCACATTATACCTTTATAAAAGAACGCACCGTCAACAAGCCAAATAGTAGCTGTGCTTAGATCAAGCAGATTTTGTGTAGTTGAAAAGACTACCAGCGCTGTTTCTGTAGCAGTATCTACTACGCACTTACTAAGAAACACTCCCGATTTACATGGAAACATTGTAACAAACAATATGGAAACTGCTGTGTTTTAACTTAGAATGACGCATCCTGCCAACTTTTTGAACAAGTGTTTTGCAAGTAGGTAAACTGGGAGCTATCACATTAGAGAACTTTCATTTTCTGTGTGACCGTTTTCAAAAAATTCAAAGTTCCTGCAAAGTTTTTGATGCTAAAACATCATCAGCTATTACACAGGGAGTATCCCTGGAAGTATCAGCTTTCAACTTTAATGAGTGAGACACTTTATACTGCTCAACTTCGACCGGATCTCCAGGATGTAAGTGCTGAACAGATTTTAACAGCCTTTCCCCGTTAGGCACAAGTAACAGCCCTACCTCTACATTTCTCATTGCGTTTATACTTGCAGCACCAGTATGGTTTATCACGATATATTTTCTCTCTGTGTAACACGTACCCATCTAAAAGGAGTATAGGAGCTCCTTTCTGAGATGATACAGTCACATATATTTCACCAATCGTGCCAGGAGCACTGAAGTATTCTTCTGCACTTTCCATTTGTCACCGCTTTCCATACAGTTTCTTCTTTTTGATTTTCGCGCTTTTGCACTTTTGGGTTTCCGGTGTTTCATCTTTATGATCTCGGCGTATTGCACTTCGAGCTTGTGGTTATTTGGGCATATGAAGGGGAACCATATATATATAATATGATTTTCCGCAGCAAACCTGTGTACTTTATTACACCTTTTACATTCATAGGTTCATAGGTTCATACTAGGCTATCTGCCCGAGGGCATTTACAAGCCTAGCCCATAGTTTTGTGGCTTACGCCACCCCTTTAGTATGGGGAACTATACCCATTATTTTGCTGTGCCTCTGTTGAGCAGTGACACTGAGGTAATCCCTGGGGTATATCTGCGATCTCCCATCCATTGGTCAAGATTTCTCTTGAACAAGGCCAGCGAGGTGCTCTGCCTCACATATACCGGGATTTTATTCCACAGCATAGGGAGTCTTTGGGTGATGAATCTATCCCTCCAGCACGTCCTATTAATAGCCGTGTCGAGGTTTAAGTCTCCGCCCTTGTGGCTCTGACGGATCTAGATTTTTGAGGTGAAGCATATTCATCAAATCTGGGTTTGACATGGCCTTGTATGTTAGGCAAAGGTCACCTCTGAGCAAGCGTGCGACTGAATAGAGCTGGAGTTCTTTCAGTCGGGCAGCATAGGACAGATGTTTGAGACCCTTTATCTTTTGGTGAGGAACTTTGTGGCCTCTCCAGCTGCTGCAAGTGTCGGGTCAGATACATTCGAATGGGGCATTGTACTCAATCATTGGTCTGATGAGTGATGAGTATAGGGAGACTATGACCTCCCTTGATCTAGATGAGAATCCCTTCATGATAAGGTGGGCAATGTAGAAGGTCTTCCTAACTACTTTAGCTACATGGGTGTCGAATGACAGACTACTATCAACCTGGGTCCCCAGGTCCCTGATAACTTCTTCTGTGCTCAGTGGATTGCCACCTATTTGGTAGCTAGGGGTAACCTTGTTTTTCCCGAAGGGTATGACTATGCATTTTTGGCATTTAACTTTAGGCCATGGCTCTGGCACCAGTTATCCGTTTCTGTGAGACCCTTCTGAAGGATATCTGTGTCAGATGTGTTTTCTACTATGGCCCAGTTTGCAGTCATCTGCAAACTTTGTCAGCCATAACCCTCCTGTGTTTGCTTGTACTTGGAAAAGTAGATGCCAAACGAGAGTGGGCCCAGGACTGAGCCCTGTGGTACACCACTTGTGACAGGCTTTGAGTCTGACATGGCGCCAGCAACTCTGACCCTGTGGGTTCTGTCACTCAGCCAGTTTGCAACCCATCTTGTGATGTATGGGTTAACATTTAACTGATGAGTTTTTCAATGATACCCGAGTGGGGTATTGTATCAAGGCCTTCGTCAGATCGAGGTAGGCTGTATGGACTGCCTTTCCCTCATCAATGGCTTTGGTGACTGTTTCAAAAAGTCAACCAAGTTTAGAAGGCATGATCTGCCTTTGACAAAGCCAAACTGGGATGGATCCAAAGTCTGCAAATTCCCTATGTCTTTATTTATGAGGTCCATTATGATCCTCTCCATGGCTTTGCAGATAAGGCTTGTCAAGCTAATGGGCGGTAGTTTCCAGGGTCGGTGGAGGCACCGCCTTTGTGAAGTGGGACCACAGTTGCAGTGCGCCACTCCTGGGTGCGTATCCAGAGGTAAGACTATGATTAAACAGCTGTCCTAGCTGTGGGTTTAATTCCTCGTTGAGTTCATGGAGCACACAGCCGGGGACACCATCAGGTCCCATGGATGCTGTGTTTTTTGCTTTGGAGAGAGCAGTTCTCACTTGGGCATTGGAGATGTTTGGGGGGCTGCAATCGCTTGCTATAAATATCTCTCCTTTGGGGGGGAGGGGGGGAGAAGTTTGCACTGAACCTGTCAGCCAGTATGTTGGCAATGTCTGTAGGATCAGTAATCTTCACATCATTTTGAACTAGTTCTGAGCATATCTGGGAGTTTCCTCCCAGGTTTCTAACATAGCTAAAGAAGGCCTTATGATTGTCTTTTGAGTCTTTAGCTATTTTTCTCTCAAAATTTGCTTTGGATGATTTTATGAGAGCTCTTAGTTTTTTACTTATAGTGATCAAGGGTGTCTTACCTTTTAAGGATTTTGCTCTATCTTGTAGTAGCTTCCTCCTTTTGTTGTAGAGTTTGTTTATGGCTGGGGTCCACCAGACTGACGCTTGCCTTTGGTACAAAGAGTCTTTGTTTTGCTTGGGATTGCCTTATCCATGCAGTCCTGCAGGTGCTGGTAGAAGGCATTTGTAAGTGATTCAGCGGCTTGAGTACTGTTTTCCGCTGGCTCGGGGGCCTTAAAGGAGACCACACTAGTCTTTAGAAGTGTGAAGTCGGCTTTCGAGAAGTTCTTTACTGTGGTCTTTTTTATTTCAGGTGGGGTGGGATGAGGACCTCCAGCGAGATTAGTTTGTGATCTGATCTCACCAGTGAGGGGTATACTTCCGGTGTTGAACATTGTGCTCCCATGTTCGTGATGATGAGATCAAGTATGTTTTCTCCTCTTGTGGGATGGTGACTAGTTGTTCCATGGCATTTGAGTTTATGAATTCCAGGAACTTTTGGGCTAGGGTGTTTGGGCTTGAGTAGTGTTCCCAGTCTATATTAGGGTAATTGAAGTCACCTAGTATGATGGTGTTTGGTGATACATTTATCCCTCTAGTGTTTTCAGGAAGGCCATGTGAGGTTCCTGAGTTTGTGAGGGTGGCCTGTAACATGCTACAATTTGCAGAGCAGTCTTGCCTATGGTTAATTGCACCTGGATGGTCTCCGATGCATCGTGCGTTGCCACCAGTCTTGAGGTGTGGGTGTCTTTGATGAATATGGATACCCCCTCCTTTCTTGGTATTGTCTGGATTTTGGGGCCGGAACGCATGATAAGAGGTAAAACCTGATAGTGCTGGGGTGCTCTCAGGAGCCTTGAACCAGGTTTCTGTCACTGCACAGACATCGATGTTCTCCATACTGAGAAGGACCTCGAAAAGTGCATTTTGAGATTTAGACTTCTGGCATTGAGCAGCATTACCCTTAGTTTTTTCCTTTTTGTGTTCTAGGGTGGTAGGTTTAGAATTTGAGCCTTGCCTAAAAAAGGCACTATGGGGGTGGCAAGAGCCTTTGCCAATATCCGGAATCCCAGGGGTGACAGGTGCAAGCCGTCCCTTGAGAAGCAGTGTGGCTTGTCCAGCATGTCATCCCAGGCAGACAGACATTGGATCCCCTTTGAATGACACCAGAGTTTAAGCCAATTGTTAAAGCTGATCATCTTATCTCTGTATTGTGGCATCATTCTTGGTGAAGGTAGGATACTGCTCAAGGTCAGGGTCATACCTGCCTGGGCTACATAATCAGAGAGCTCCTCAATGTCTCTTTTCATGTAGTCCAAGGAGGTACGTCTCAGGTCGTTTACACCAGCGTGGACAATGACTGAGTCGTATTTGTACCTGCTGTTGAGAGACCTGAGTGCTTGCGTTATGTGGCGGATTCTAGCGCCCGACAGGCAGCTTACTGTGACCTTCTCCTTACTCAGTCTGGTGAGCGGACGCCAGTGTGTCTGACTATGGAGTCACCAATGACTAGTGTGTCTGGCATTGTGTTTGGCCTTAAGGGCTGTGACTGTTTGACACTCTGACTGTGAGGTCTATGTGTTGCAGGTGTTGTGTTCTGAGGTGGTGGTTGTTTGGGTGTCTGCTTTGGTGGCCTCTGCTGTTTTGGTAGATTTTTGATCAGAGCCGCGAGTATGTCTTTGTGTGTTTATGTGTATGATTTGAGGTTGTGATGGTACTATGTGAGACTGGGTCTATAGTGTGTGTGGTAACCTTCTCCTCCTGACTGGTCTTGCCAGTCCTATGTTGAGAGAGCTCAGCCTCCAGTTTGGCCGTATAGTTGCATCTCTCGCATGTATTTGTGTTTTGTGGGAGGAGGAGAGGGTTGTCTGTGTACATGAGGCAATTGTAACATTGCCTCAATATTCCCAGGTTCACCAGCTGAGCAGGAGAGGACACTAGCAACTGATCCTCGACATGCTAGAAGGACTAGACAAAAAAACTTTAAAAGAGATTCCGGGGATGTGGGTGACCGAGAAATGGGGGTTGCCTTTTTGGGGTGCTATCTATAAGAGTGCCGTATCAAGGTAATAAGTACTGTAGGAGCAAGTGCTAGGTTTAACAGGTAGAGAAAAGTCTACTTGGAGTCAAGTAGAGATGATCTTTTTAGGTATTAGAGAAAGTGCTAGTAACAGGGATGCTTAAAGGTAAGATTGAAAAGAATGCACTCTGCAGTGTGCACTAGAGAAGTTAGATATGAAAGTAGGTAACTTGAGTTTTACTTGTTTAAAAGTTAAGGTTTAGTGGAGAGTTACTATTTTTAAAACAGCAAGATGGACTGAAAGGGTGGTTACTTTTGTATTTTGGTACTATGAAATACTGTAGGATGGCCAATAAATTTAAATAATTGAAGGGTGGGATTTCAAAAGTGATGGTTTTGTGATTACTCACATAAGCCAGTGAAAGTAGAGAGAAATGAGATATATGGTCAGATTAACATAAGAGGCGGGCAACTAGAAAGACAGTGGTATTTAACAAGACAACTTAAATGGGTGGGAGGGAGGGAAAAAATTCTGCCTGACTCAGAACAGAGAGAGCTGTGGTCTCTTTTGAAGTTTTAATATGCTGTTAAAACAGAATGCAAGCAAAACACAAGATAAAGAAAACAAACTACAGTATTCAAAATATAGAAAGGCAATACAGAAATACAAAAAATAACAGCAAACTAACCTTTCCTTCACAGCAAAGTGTAGCAGAGTCTGGATGAGCCTTCCCCCACAGTTGTGAACTCATTGAGTTATTACATTTAAGTAGTTGGAACAGGAAGGAGGTGATACACCCAGCATGGTGGATTTGTGGGGGAGAGGGGTCCCCCTACAGAAAGCATTTTTTAGCTTTTGTTTATGGAGGTATGTGTCATACAGTGAGCATATCATTTATGAGGAGACTTCTGTTGACCCCCATTGTGGAACTTTTTATGGCTGCAAAATTCTATGCACATCTACTCTTAGTTCAATGTTTAACCCAAAACCAGCTTCATCTGCTGAAATGTGGCATAAATATATATTGGATGGTGGAAAATCACAAAGGAATAAAATTTGCATTGAATAAGGAGGTGCTGGCTTACATATACTAGAATGATGCTCAAAACTGAGTTAGTTGTCATTTTTTGCTAGCAAAAGTTCACAGTAATAATCCTTATGAATACTAGCCGTCATAGTTATATGAATTCAGTGGCATTTTGCAGGCAATGATTTTTCACTTTTTTTCTGCTGTTACAACCAATGATGATAATCCTCTTTAGAAGGAGATGTGTGAATCTATATTTCTATAGAGGTTTTAGGTGAATTTCATTCAAATCGATATAAACTATTGATTTTTTTTAAACTTGCATTTCTGTGAAGTCTTTCACATTATTTTGTATCATTTGCTGGCAGTGTGTGGGCATTGTAAATCTGAGCTAAAGATATTTTGGGGACTTTGTGTTGATTTATAATTTTGCAGCTAGATAATAAAGTGAAAAGGCTGCTGTACAGTGTTTTTGATGGTGTTTATTTGGAAAATTTAAAAGTCGTGCTTTAATTATGTAAAGAAATAAAATAATTGCTACTAGTAAAAAAAAAAGCAATGAAATGGTGGCAAAATCAGTAAAAATTAGAGGGCTCCATGAGCTAGTCAGCATTTGTTTTACTAGTAGCACTGGTGATAGGGGGACAATGTGATGAAATGGTAGCAAAATCAGTAAGAATTAGATGGCTCCATGAGCTAGTCAACATTTGATTTACTAGTAGCACTGGTGATAGGTGGACTATGTGATGAAATGGTGGCAAAATCAGTAAGAATTAGAGGGCTGCATGAGCTAGTCAACATTTGTTTTACTAGTAGCACTGGTGAAAGAAGGACTATGTGATGAAATGGTGGCAAAATCAGTAAGAATTAGAGGGCTGCATGAGCTAGTCAACATTTGTTTTACTAGTAGCACTGACGATAGGGGGACAATGTGATGAAATGGTGGCAAAATCAGTAAGAATTAGAGGGTTGCATGAGCTAGTCAACATTTGTTTTACTAGTAGCACTGGTGATAGGGGGACAATGTGATGAAATGGTAGCAAAATCAGTAAGAATTAGAGGGCTGCATGAGCTAGTCAAAATTTGATTTACTAGTAGCACTGGTGATAGGGGGATTATGTGATGAAATGGTGGCAAAATCAGTAAGAATTAGAGGGCTGCATGAGCTAGTCAACATTTGTTTTACTAGTAGCACTGGTGATAGGGGGACAATGTGATGAAATGGTGGCAAAATCAGTAAGAATTAGAGGGCACCATGAGCTAGTCAACATTTGTTTTACTAGTAGCACTGGTGATAGGGGGACAATGTGATGAAATGGTGGAAAAATCAGTGAGAATTAGAGGGCACCATGAGTTAGTCAACATTTGTTTTACTAGTAGCACTGGTGATAGGGGGACAATGTGTCTGACTTGCTGGTTCCGTTTCAGGCATCTTGAGGGAGAGAGTAGTGGCTAGGCCTGCCAGATTGCCGATGCCTACTGATCACTTGAGTGATCACTTACCAAAGACGCTGGGCAGGCTGTTATAGTAGTGAGGCTACCTCTGAGTTAGGGAGAAGCCATATGTGGGGATTGTCTTGCCTGTCTCTGACTAGACAGTCAGCCCATGTGGAATTTAGAAAGCTGCCTACTGGGGAGGGGTTAGAACAGGGAGGGGAGGGGGCTGCTACAGGAGTGGCTTCTGGCCCATTATCTAATACTCACTTCATCTCAAAGGGAAATTAATGGGCTGATATGGCTTCTCAGACCAGAATAAATATGACATAAGGGTCTCAGCAGACCAAGTATGCCTGGCTTTTGCACCTGAATGAGCCCGTGGAGTGCAGAAAATGGAGCCATTGGGTAAGTTCTGAAGGGAATTAAAAAAAATAGGTACTTGCGTATTATCGCAACCAGATTTGCAACCTGCGATAATTTGTTGTGGTTTGCCGAAAAAAATTCTGTTACCCTTAAAAGGAGTGTGTGAAGAAATAATTATTAGTGTGCCTCACTATGTTGGAGGCAGGAAAAGGAATAGCGATCACTTTTTGTATTCTTGGGTGACGTAATTTTCCGATGTAACTTGTTTTAGCATGAAATTAATGTCACTGCTGCTTCACACTCGTCCTTATCCAATCTCATCTTTCTTGACATTCTTAATGTATGGCAACTTTGGATGCTCTGTAAGTCATGTAACTGTGAGTATTGTGTAGATCCTGTGTTTTACAGCTCATACTATCTTGCCATGGAAATGGCAATGCTGTTAATACCTTTTAGTGGACTTTCTAACATGTTCAGAATTGCAAGTCATGTGTTTTACAACATGTCGGTTAGCTGTAATATTATTTTTATTTATTCAGTTTTCCGCATACTTCTTTTTGTGTAAAAACTGTAGCTTACAAGATGTATAATAAAGATGTACAAAATGTAATAAAAAAATCAGGTCCTTCTTCACCAGACTCAGAAGCAGTAGACATTAAGTTACATCGGGAAAGGACGCTACCCAGGAAGTGGATTTTTGCCATTATTCCTCTTCCAATATCATAAGTAATGTGATAGAATATTTGGTATTAGTTTACACACCCCTGTTCATGTTAATATACATCATTTTGTGAATAAATCACAAATAAACACACATCAAGAATCTGGTTGCGATAATACGTAAGTACCAAAAAATAAATAAATAAAAAGAGTTTTTCATATTTCAGTTTGGATGCTCTTACGTTACCTTTTCCTAAGTCTTCCTTTGCACGAAGGCAATAAAAGACCTAAAAAACATTAAGTAGTGTTTCACTGCTTATGCTACATTCTCTACATTGTAGACAAATGTGAAATATTTAGAAAAAGTTCACATTTTTCATTATAGCAATTTCTGTGCAAGTATTTGAAAATGCTTTCTCAAAAACATTAATTTTATTTACCCGTCTGGTATTTGCAATCATTTTATTTATTTATCTATTTATTTTAATAATTTAATAATAATAATTTTGATGACTGGGGATGTCCGCTGGGCCACTAGAGAGCCCGTTTTCAGTGGAGGCCTGGGTAGAAAGCCTCCAATAGTTACATTTGCACTGAAGTTACACTTAAAATGATTAAAATTTGAAAAATCAGGACAAAAACAAAACTATGTGCTAAAATTGCAAAAGCAGGACATATTTTCCAAGACAAGACACTTACAATGGTTAATATTATGAAAATGAACTCTCAGCACAAATTATTGATATTTTTTCACTTTAGTTGATTCAGTTACATCTATTAGCGGTATGCCCTTTTCTTAAGCAGGAGGCCCAAACTGCTATTTAGATAAAAATGTATTTTATGGCATAGTGCAACAAAGAGCAGTTTATTTGCTAAGTAAACATATAGTCCATGTAAAAACATAATTCAGCATGGTCACAAAGGTACACTGATCAATACAATAGCTGGAAAATGAAGAAGAAGCCAACAGCAAATAAATGAGAAACTCCTCCTCCACCTGGCTTACATTCGAATAACATAAAACCAAAAACGTCACTGAAGATAGCCCACTTGTGGCAAATGTTTATTCTTCTTCCAGCTTCATTTAAGTATTTTCATGAACAAGAATTCATCAGACCTGAAACAATAGTTAGCAATGGTCCTTTTTAAATAAAACCATGGGTATCATTGTCATAAATCCAAGCAATTAAAACGGTCATAAAATGAATAAATGATAATACACAGGAATAAGTACATGGGCACTATTACACCAAAGACAGTAATGATATAAAAGGTTTACTACTGAAATTCCGAATCGGCTTCAGTCAACTGTCCAGAATGGCAACCCGAAATGCTAAATTCAGAATTTCGAAACCGCAACCAAGGCAAAAATGAATACATCGACATCCGTAGCTCAATATATTCGACATAGCAGGAGGTGACGTCACTCACCTCCTGCTATACACATTAACGTTCCATTACACTCTAATCAACGGTACGTTAATTCTACTATTTTGCATGGGGTACACCCCCCTGCACCACCCTGACACACACACACCTCCTGCACATTAAATATACCAACTCCAAGATTGCATTACAGTGAGGAAATGGGCTAATTCCCTGTTCCTCACTGAACCTCAATCTTCCCTGCACAATGTCGAACCCAAATACTCAAACTACACTACCCATTCACTGTAGTGTAGTCTATAAATTTTGGTTCGACATTCTGACGACTTGAAAACTGGCATTCGACTACATGCAGGTCGACCGATGCAGTTTCAAGGTTTTCAGTGTAAACCGATATAAATAATTAATCATAGTAAATAAACCTATTCATTCCCCACTTAAAAGGGTGAGATTTCAGACTAAGTTTTATGCTAAGATTGTTCATTCCTGGAGATTTGTTTGCTTTCAACTTAGTCTGTCAAGAAAGTTTACTAAGCTCCAAATGATTATTTAAGTATCCATTATCTGGTGAAAACTTTAACATTCTCCACTACAAAAATGAACTTGTTGAAATTATTGCAAATTACAGAATGTGTAAACAAATCATTGCTTTTTGTTTTTCATCTTAATTTCATAATTATAGTCAATTGACAAGACTTAACTTTTTTGTTCTTACCAGTGTAAAATGTACCACACTTACTACATGTGGCCTAGCAAACCACACAACTAGTGTTGCAATTATACCTTCCTTCAGTAATAAGACTGATATTTTTATGTTCCAAGACCAGAATTGGTCCATCATAAATGAAGTGCCACCATTTACTTACACCACATTTACAAGTATCCTTCCTCTCCTAGCTACAGGAGTGATAGATGGGAAGTGACACCATTTACTTATAACACATTTACAAGTATCCTTCCTCTCCTAGCTTCGGGAGTGATTGATGGGAAGCGACACCATTTACTTACACCACATTTACAAGTATCCTTGCCTCTCCTAGCTTCGGGAGTGATTGATGGGAAGTGACACCATTTACTTACACCACATTTACAAGTATCCTTGCCTCTCCTAGCTTCGGGAGTGATTGATGGGAAGTGACACCATTTACTTACACCACATTTACAAGTATCCTTCCTCTCCTAGCTTTCGGGAGTGATTGATGGGAAGTGACACCATTTACTTACACCACATTTACAAGTATCCTTCCTCTCCTAGCTTCGGGAGTGATTGATGGGAAGTGACACCATTTACTTACACCACATTTACAAGTATCCTTCCTCTCCTAGCTTCGGGAGTGATTGGTGGGAAGTGACACCATTTACTTACACCACATTTACAAGTATCCTTCCTCTCCTAGCTTCGGGAGTGATTGATGGGAAGCGACACCATTTACTTACACCACATTTACAAGTATCCTTGCCTCTCCTACCTTTGGGAGTGATTGATGGGAAGCGACACCATTTACTTACACCACATTTACAAGTATCCTTCCTCTCCTAGCTTCAGGAGTGATAGATGGGAAGTGACACCATTTACTTACACCACATTTACAAGTATCCTTCCTCTCCTAGCTTCGGGAGTGATTGATGGGAAGTAACACCATTTACTTACACCACATTTACAAGTATCCTTCCTCTCCTTCCTTCGGGAGTGATTGATGGGAAGTGACACCATTTACTTACACCACATTTACAAGTATCCTTGCCTCTCCTAGCTTCAGGAGTGATTGATGGGAAGCGACACCATTTACTTACACCACATTTACAAGTATCCTTGCCTCTCCTAGCTTCGGGAGTGATTGATGGGAAGCGACACCATTTACTTACACCACATTTACAAGTATCCTTCCTCTTCTAGCTTCAGGAGTGATTAATGGGAAGCGACACCATTTACTTGCACCACATTTACAAGTATCCTTCCTCTCCTAGCTTCGGGAGTGATTGATGGAAGTGACACCATTTACTTACACTACATTTACAAGTATCCTTCATCTAATAGCTTCGGGACTGATTGATTGGAAGTGACACCATTTACTTACACCACATTTACAAGTATCCCTCCTCTCATAGCTTCGGGAGTGATTGATGGGAAGCGACACCGTTTACTTACACCACATTTATAAGTATCCTTGCCTCTCCTAGCTTCGGGAGTGATTGATGGAAGTGACACCATTTACTTACACCACATTTACAAGTATCCTTCCTCTCCTAGCTTCGGGAGTGATTGATGGGAAGTGTCACCATTTACTTACACCACATTTACAAGTATCCTCCCTCTCCTAGCTTTGGGAGTGATTGATGGGAAGTGACACCATTTACTTACACCACATTTACAAGTATCCTTCCTCTCCTAGCTTTGGGAGTGATTGATGGGAAGCGACACCATTTACTTACACCACATTTACAAGTATCCTTCCTCTCCTAGCTTTGGGAGTGACTGATGGGAAGTGACACCATTTACTTACACCACATTTACAAGTATCCTTCCTCTCCTAGCTTCAGGAGTGATAGATGGGAAGCGACACCATTTACTTACACCACATTTACAAGTATCCTTCCTCTCCTAGCTTAAGGAGTGATAGATGGGAAGCGACACCATTTACTTACACCACATTTACAAGTATCCTTCCTCTCCTAGCTTCGGGAGTGATTGATGGGAAGCGACACCATTTACCTACACCACATTTACAAGTATCCTTGCCTCTCCTAGCTTCGGGAGTGATTGATGGAAGTGACACCATTTACTTACACCACATTTACAAATATACTTGCCTCTCCTAGCTTTGGGAGTGATTGATGGGAAGTAACACCATTTATTTACACCACATTTACAAGTATCCTTCCTCTCCTAGCTTCGGGAGTGACTGATGGGAAGCGACACCATTTACTTACACCACATTTACAAGTATCCTTGCCTCTCCTAACTTCAGGAGTGATTGATGGGAAGTGACACCATTTACTTACACCACATTTACAAGTATCCTTCCTCTCCTAGCTTCGGGAGTGATTGATGGAAGTGACACCATTTACTTACACCACATTTACTAGTATCCTTCCTCTCTTAGCTTCGGGAGTGATAGATGGGAAGTGACACCATTTACTTACACCACATTTACAAGTATCCTTCCTCTCCTAGCTTCGGGAGTGATTGATGGGAAGTGACACCATTTACTTACACCACATTTACAAGTATCCTTCCTCTCCTACCTTTGGGAGTGATTGATGGGAAGTAACACCATTTATTTACACCACATTTACAAGTATCCTTCCTCTCCTAGCTTCGGGAGTGATTGATGGGAAGCGACACCATTTACTTACACCACATTTACAAGTATCCTTCCTCTCCTAGCTACAGGAGTGATTGATGGGAAATGACACCATTTACTTACACCACATTTACAAGTATCCTTCCTCTCCTAGCTTTGGGAGTGATTGATGGGAAGTGACACCATTTACTTACACCACATTTACAAGTATCCTTGCCTCTCCTAGCTTCGGGAGTGATTGATGGGAAGTGACACCATTTACTTACACCACATTTACAAGTATCCTTCCTCTCCTAGCTTCGGGAGTGATTGATGGGAAGTAACACCATTTACTTACACCACATTTACAAGTATCCTTCCTCTCCTAGCTTCGGGAGTGATTGATGGGAAGCGACACCATTTACTTACACCACATTTACAAGTATCCTTGCCTCTCCTAGCTTTGGGAGTGATTGATGGGAAGCGACACCATTTACTTACACCACATTTACAAGTATCCTTCCTCTCCTACCTTCGGGAGTGATTGATGGGAAGCGGCACTATTTACTTACACCACATTTACAAGTATCCTTGCCTCTCCTAGCTTCGGGAGTGATTGATGGGAAGTAACACCATTTATTTACACCACATTTACAAGTATCCTTCCTCTCCTAGCTTCGGGAGTGATTGATGGGAAGTGACACCACTTACTTACACCACATTTACAAGTATCCTTCCTCTCCTAGCTTCAGGAGTGATAGATGGGAAGTAACACCATTTACTTACACCACATTTACAAGTATACTTGCCTCTCCTAGCTTTGGGAGTGATTGATGGGAAGTAACACCATTTATTTACACCACATTTACAAGTATCCTTCCTCTCCTAGCTTCGGGAGTGATTGATGGGAAGCGACACCATTTACTTACACCACATTTACAAGTATCCTTCCTCTCCTAGCTTCAGGAGTGATAGATGGGAAGTGACACCATTTACTTACACCACATTTACAAGTATCCTTCCTCTCCTAGCTTTGGGAGTGATTGATGGGAAGCGACAACATTTACTTACACCACATTTACAAGTATCCTTGCCTCTTCTAGCTTCGGGAGTGATTGATGGGAAGCGACACCATTTACTTACACCACATTTACAAGTATCCTTGCCTCTCCTAGCTTCGGGAGTGATTGATGGGAAGCGACACCATTTACTTACACCACATTTACAAGTATCCTTGCCTCTCCTAGCTTCAGGAGTGATTGATGGGAAGTGACACAATTTACTTACACCACATTTACAAGTATCCTTGCCTCTCCTAGCTTCAGGAGTGATTGATGGGAAGCGACACCATTTACTTACACCACATTTACAAGTATCCTTCCTCTCCTAGCTTCGGTAGTGATTGATGGGAAGCGACACCATTTACTTACACCACATTTACAAGTATCCTTCCTCTCCTAGCTTCGGGAGTGATTGATGGGAAGTGACACCATTTACTTACACCACATTTACAAGTATCCTTCCTCTCCTACCTTTGGGAGTGATTGATGGGAAGTGACACCATTTACTTACACCACATTTACAAGTATCCTTGCCTCTCCTAGCTTCGGGAGTGATTGATGGGAAGCGACTCCATTTACTTACACCACATTTACAAGTATCCTTGCCTCTCCTAGCTTCGGGAGTGATTGATGGGAAGTGACACCATTTAATTACACCACATTTACAAGTATCCTTCCTCTCCTAGCTTCGGGAGTGATTGATGGGAAGCGACACCATTTACTTGCACCACATTTACAAGTATCCTTCCTCTCCTAGCTTCGGGAGTGATTGATGGAAGTGACACCATTTACTTACACCACATTTACAAGTATCCTTCCTCTTCTAGCTTCGGGAGTGATTGATTGGAAGTGACACCATTTACTTACACCACATTTACAAGTATCCCTCCTCTTCTAGCTTCGGGAGTGATTGATGGGAAGCGTCACCATTTACTTACACCACATTTATAAGTATCCTTGCCTCTCCTAGCTTCGGGAGTGATTGATGGAAGTGACACCATTTACTTACACCACATTTACAAGTATCCTCCCTCTCCTAGCTTCGGGAGTGATTGATGGGAAGTGACACCATTTACTTACACCACATTTACAAGTATCCTTCCTCTCCTAGCTTTGGGAGTGATTGATGGGAAGCGACACCATTTACTTACACCACATTTACAAGTATCCTTCCTCTCCTAGCTTTGGGAGTGATTGATGGGAAGCGACACCATTTACTTACACCACATTTACAAGTATCCTTCCTCTCTTAGCTTCAGGAGTGATAGATGGGAAGCGACACCATTTACTTACACCACATTTACAAGTATCCTTCCTCTCCTAGCTTCAGGAGTGATAGATGGGAAGCGACACCATTTACTTACACCACATTTACAAGTATCCTTCCTCTCCTAGCTTCGGGAGTGATTGATGGGAAGCGACACCATTTACTTACACCACATTTACAAGTATCCTTGCCTCTCCTAGCTTCGGGAGTGATTGTTGGAAGTGACACCATTTACTTACACCACATTTACAAGTATCCTTCCTCTCCTACCTTCGGGAGTGATTGATGGGAAGCGACACTATTTACTTACACCACATTTACAAGTATCCTTGCCTCTCCTAGCTTCGGGAGTGATTGATGGGAAGTAACACCATTTATTTACACCACATTTACAAGTATCCTTCCTCTCCTAGCTTCGGGAGTGATTGATGGGAAGTGACACCATTTACTTACACCACATTTACAAGTATCCTTCCTCTCCTAGCTTCACGAGTGATAGATGGGAAGTGTCACCATTTACTTACACCACATTTACAAGTATCCTCCCTCTCCTAGCTTTGGGAGTGATTGATGGGAAGTGACACCATTTACTTACACCACATTTACAAGTATCCTTCCTCTCCTAGCTTTGGGACTGATTGATGGGAAGCGACACCATTTACTTACACCACATTTACAAGTATCCTTCCTCTCCTAGCTTTGGGAGTGACTGATGGGAAGCGACACCATTTACTTACACCACATTTACAAGTATCCTTCCTCTCCTAGCTTCAGGAGTGATAGATGGGAAGCGACACCATTTACTTACACCACATTTACAAGTATCCTTCCTCTTCTAGCTTCAGGAGTGATAGATGGGAAGCGACACCATTTACTTACACCACATTTACAAGTATCCTTCCTCTCCTAGCTTCGGGAGTGATTGATGGGAAGCGACACCATTTACCTACACCACATTTACAAGTATCCTTGCCTCTCCTAGCTTCGGGAGTGATTGATGGAAGTGACACCATTTACTTACACCACATTTACAAATATACTTGCCTCTCCTAGCTTCGGGAGTGATTGATGGGAAGTAACACCATTTATTTACACCACATTTACAAGTATCCTTCCTCTCCTAGCTTCGGGAGTGATTGATGGGAAGCGACACCATTTACTTACACCACATTTACAAGTATCCTTGCCTCTCCTAACTTCAGGAGTGATTGATGGGAAGTGACACCATTTACTTACACCACATTTACAAGTATCCTTCCTCTCCTAGCTTCGGGAGTGATTGATGGAAGTGACACCATTTACTTACACCACATTTACTAGTATCCTTCCTCTCTTAGCTTCGGGAGTGATAGATGGGAAGTGACACCATTTACTTACACCACATTTACAAGTATCCTTCCTCTCCTAGCTTCGGGAGTGATTGATGGGAAGTGACACCATTAACTTACACCACATTTACAAGTATCCTTCCTCTCCTAGCTTTGGGAGTGATTGATGGGAAGTAACACCATTTATTTACACCACATTTACAAGTATCCTTCCTCTCCTAGCTTCGGGAGTGATTGATGGGAAGCGACACCATTTACTTACACCACATTTACAAGTATCCTTCCTCTCCTAGCTACAGGAGTGATTGATGGGAAGTGACACCATTTACTTACACCACATTTACAAGTATCCTTCCTCTCCTAGCTTTGGGAGTGATTGATGGGAAGTGACACCATTTACTTACACCACATTTACAAGTATCCTTGCCTCTCCTAGCTTCGGGAGTGATTGATGGGAAGCGACACCATTTACTTACACCACATTTACAAGTATCCTTCCTCTCCTAGCTTCGGGAGTGATTGATGGGAAGTAACACCATTTACTTACACCACATTTACAAGTATCCTTCCTCTCCTAGCTTCGGGAGTGATTGATGGGAAGTGACACCATTTACTTACACCACATTTACAAGTATCCTTGCCTCTCCTAGCTTTGGGAGTGATTGATGGGAAGCGACACCATTTACTTACACCACATTTACAAGTATCCTTCCTCTCCTACCTTCGGGAGTGATTGATGGGAAGCGGCACTATTTACTTACACCACATTTACAAGTATCCTTGCCTCTCCTAGCTTCGGGAGTGATTGATGGGAAGTAACACCATTTATTTACACCACATTTACAAGTATCCTTCCTCTCCTAGCTTCGGGAGTGATTGATGGGAAGTGACACCATTTACTTACACCACATTTACAAGTATCCTTCCTCTCCTAGCTTCAGGAGTGATAGATGGGAAGTAACACCATTTACTTACACCACATTTACAAGTATACTTGCCTCTCCTAGCTTTGGGAGTGATTGATGGGAAGTAACACCATTTATTTACACCACATTTACAAGTATCCTTCCTCTCCTAGCTTCGGGAGTGATTGATGGGAAGCGACACCATTTACTTACACCACATTTACAAGTATCCTTCCTCTCCTAGCTTCAGGAGTGATAGATGGGAAGTGACACCATTTACTTACACCACATTTACAAGTATCCTTCCTCTCCTAGCTTTGGGAGTGATTGATGGGAAGCGACAACATTTACTTACACCACATTTACAAGTATCCTTGCCTCTTCTAGCTTCGGGAGTGATTGATGGGAAGCGACACCATTTACTTACACCACATTTACAAGTATCCTTGCCTCTCCTAGCCGGGAGTGATTGATGGGAAGCGACACCATTTACTTACACCACATTTACAAGTATCCTTGCCTCTCCTAGCTTCAGGAGTGATTGATGGGAAGTGACACAATTTACTTACACCACATTTACAAGTATCCTTGCCTCTCCTAGCTTCAGGAGTGATTGATGGGAAGCGACACCATTTACTTACACCACATTTACAAGTATCCTTCCTCTCCTAGCTTCGGTAGTGATTGATGGGAAGCGACACCATTTACTTACACCACATTTACAAGTATCCTTCCTCTCCTACCTTCGGGAGTGATTGATGGGAAGTGACACCATTTACTTACACCACATTTACAAGTATCCTTGCCTCTCCTAGCTTCGGGAGTGATTGATGGGAAGCGACTCCATTTACTTACACCACATTTACAAGTATCCTTGCCTCTCCTAGCTTCGGGAGTGATTGATGGGAAGTGACACCATTTAATTACACCGCATTTACAAGTATCCTTCCTCTCCTAGGTTCGGGAGTGATTGATGGGAAGCGACACCATTTACTTGCACCACATTTACAAGTATCCTTCCTCTCCTAGCTTCGGGAGTGATTGATGGAAGTGACACCATTTACTTACACCACATTTACAAGTATCCTTCCTCTTCTAGCTTCGGGAGTGATTGATTGGAAGTGACACCATTTACTTACACCACATTTACAAGTATCCCTCCTCTTCTAGCTTCGGGAGTGATTGATGGGAAGCGTCACCATTTACTTACACCACATTTATAAGTATCCTTGCCTCTCCTAGCTTCGGGAGTGATTGATGGAAGTGACACCATTTACTTACACCACATTTACAAGTATCCTCCCTCTCCTAGCTTCGGGAGTGATTGATGGGAAGTGACACCATTTACTTACACCACATTTACAAGTATCCTTCCTCTCCTAGCTTTGGGAGTGATTGATGGGAAGCGACACCATTTACTTACACCACATTTACAAGTATCCTTCCTCTCCTAGCTTTGGGAGTGATAGATGGGAAGCGACACCATTTACTTACACCACATTTACAAGTATCCTTCCTCTCTTAGCTTCAGGAGTGATAGATGGGAAGCGACACCATTTACTTACACCTCATTTACAAGTATCCTTCCTCTCCTATCTTCAGGAGTGATAGATGGGAAGCGACACCATTTACTTACACCACATTTACAAGTATCCTTCCTCTCCTAGCTTCGGGAGTGATTGATGGGAAGCGACACCATTTACTTACACCACATTTACAAGTATCCTTGCCTCTCCTAGCTTCAGGAGTGATTGTTGGAAGTGACACCATTTACTTACACCACATTTACAAGTATCCTTCCTCTCCTACCTTCGGGAGTGATTGATGGGAAGCGACACTATTTACTTACACCACATTTACAAGTATCCTTGCCTCTCCTAGCTTCGGGAGTGATTGATGGGAAGTAACACCATTTATTTACACCACATCTACAAGTATCCTTCCTCTCCTAGCTTCGGGAGTGATTGATGGGAAGTGACACAATTTACTTACACCACATTTACAAGTATCCTTCCTCTCCTAGCTTCAGGAGTGATAGATGGGAAGTAACACCATTTACTTACACCACATTTACAAGTATCCTTGCCTCTCCTAGCTTTGGGAGTGATTGATGGGAAGTAACACCATTTATTTACACCACATTTACAAGTATCCTTCCTCTCCTAGCTTCGGGAGTGATTGATGGGAAGCGACACCATTTACTTACACCACATTTACAAGTATCCTTCCTCTCCTAGCTTCAGGAGTGATAGATGGGAAGTGACACCATTTACTTTCACCACATTTACAAGTATCCTTCCTCTCCTAGCTTTGGGAGTGATTGATGGGAAGCGACACCATTTACTTACACCACATTTACAAGTATCCTTGCCTCTCCTAGCTTCGGGAGTGATTGATGGGAAGCGACACCATTTACTTACACCACATTTACAAGTATCCTTGCCTCTCCTAGCTTCGGGAGTGATTGATGGGAAGCGACACCATTTACTTGCACCACATTTACAAGTATCCTTGCCTCTTCTAGCTTCAGGAGTGATTGATGGGAAGTGACACCATTTACTTACACCACATTTACAAGTATCCTTCCTCTCCTATCTTCAGGAGTGATTGATTGGAAGTGACACCATTTACTTACACCACATTTACAAGTATCCCTCCTCTCCTAGCTTTGGGAGTGATTGATGGGAAGCAACACCATTTACTTACACCACATTTACAAGTATCCTTGCCTCTCCTAGCTTCGGGAGTGATTGATGGGAAGCGACACCATTTACTTACACCACATTTACAAGTATCCTTCCTCTCCCAGCTTTGGGAGTGATTGATGGGAAGTAACACCATTTATTTACACCACATTTACAAGTATCCTTCCTCTCCTAGCTTTGGGAGTGATTGATGGGAAGCGACACCATTTACTTACACCACATTTACAAGTATCCTTCCTCTCCTAGCTACAGGAGTGATTGATGGGAAGTGACACCATTTACTTACACCACATTTACAAGTATCCTTCCTCTCCTAGCTTTGGGAGTGATTGATGGGAAGCGACACCATTTACTTACACCACATTTACAAGTATCCTTGTGATTGATGGGAAGCGACACCATTTACTTACACCACATTTACAAGTATCCTTCCTCTCCTAGCTTCAGGAGTGATAGATGGGAAGTAACACCATTTACTTACACCACATTTACAAGTATACTTGCCTCTCCTAGCTTTGGGAGTGATTGATGGGAAGTAACACCATTTATTTACACCACATTTACAAGTATCCTTCCTCTCCTAGCTTCGGGAGTGATTGATGGGAAGCGACACCATTTACTTACACCACATTTACAAGTATCCTTCCTCTCCTAGCTTCAGTAGTGATAGATGGGAAGTGACACCATTTACTTACACCACATTTACAAGTGTCCTTCCTCTCCTAGCTTTGGGAGTGATTGATGGGAAGCGACAACATTTACTTACACCACATTTACAAGTATCCTTGCCTCTTCTAGCTTCTGGAGTGATTGATGGGAAGTGACACCATTTACTTACAACACATTTACAAGTATCCTTGCCTCTCCTAGCTTCAAGAGTGATTGATGGGAAGCAACACCATTTACTTACACCACATTTACAAGTATCCTTGCCTCTCCTAGCTTCAGGAGTGATTGATGGGAAGTGACACAATTTACTTACACCACATTTACAAGTATCCTTGCCTCTCCTAGCTTCAGGAGTGATTGATGGGAAGCGACACCATTTACTTACACCACATTTACAAGTATCCTTCCTCTCCTAGCTTCGGGAGTGATTGATGGGAAGCGACACCATTTACTTGCACCACATTTACAAGTATCCTTCCTCTCCTAGCTTCGGGAGTGATTGATGGAAGTAACACCATTTACTTACACCACATTTACAAGTATCCTTCCTCTTCTAGCTTCGGGAGTGATTGATGGAAGTGACACCATTTACTTACACTACATTTACAAGTATCCTTCATCTAATAGCTTCGGGACTGATTGATTGGAAGTGACACCATTTACTTACACCACATTTACAAGTATCCCTCCTCTCCTAGCTTCGGGAGTGATTGATGGGAAGCGACACCGTTTACTTACACCACATTTATAAGTATCCTTGCCTCTCCTAGCTTCGGGAGTGATTGATGGAAGTGACACCATTTACTTACACCACATTTACAAGTATCCTTCCTCTCCTAGCTTCGGGAGTGATTGATGGGAAGTGTCACCATTTACTTACACCACATTTACAAGTATCCTCCCTCTCCTAGCTTTGGGAGTGATTGATGGGAAGTGACACCATTTACTTACACCACATTTACAAGTATCCTTCCTCTCCTAGCTTTGGGAGTGATTGATGGGAAGCGACACCATTTACTTACACCACATTTACAAGTATCCTTCCTCTCCTAGCTTTGGGAGTGACTGATGGGAAGCGACACCATTTACTTACACCACATTTACAAGTATCCTTCCTCTCCTAGCTTCAGGAGTGATAGATGGGAAGCGACACCATTTACTTACACCACATTTACAAGTATCCTTCCTCTCCTAGCTTCAGGAGTGATAGATGGGAAGCGACACCATTTACTTACACCACATTTACAAGTATCCTTCCTCTCCTAGCTTCGGGAGTGATTGATGGGAAGCGACACCATTTACCTACACCACATTTACAAGTATCCTTGCCTCTCCTAGCTTCGGGAGTGATTGATGGAAGTGACACCATTTACTTACACCACATTTACAAATATACTTGCCTCTCCTAGCTTCGGGAGTGATTGATGGGAAGTAACACCATTTATTTACACCACATTTACAAGTATCCTTCCTCTCCTAGCCGGGAGTGATTGATGGAAGTGACACCATTTACTTACACCACATTTACAAGTATCCTTGCCTCTCCTAACTTCAGGAGTGATTGATGGGAAGTGACACCATTTACTTACACCACATTTACAAGTATCCTTCCTCTCCTAGCTTCGGGAGTGATTGATGGAAGTGACACCATTTACTTACACCACATTTACTAGTATCCTTCCTCTCTTAGCTACAGGAGTGATAGATGGGAAGTGACACCATTTACTTACACCACATTTACAAGTATCCTTCCTCTCCTAGCTTCGGGAGTGATTGATGGGAAGTGACACCATTTACTTACACCACATTTACAAGTATCCTTCCTCTCCTAGATTTGGGAGTGATTGATGGGAAGTAACACCATTTATTTACACCACATTTACAAGTATCCTTCCTCTCCTAGCTTCGGGAGTGATTAATGGGAAGCGACACCATTTACTTACACCACATTTACAAGTATCCTTCCTCTCCTAGCTACAGGAGTGATTGATGGGAAGTGACACCATTTACTTACACCACATTTACAAGTATCCTTCCTCTCCTAGCTTTGGGAGTGATTGATGGGAAGTGACACCGTTTACTTACACCACATTTACAAGTATCCTTCCTCTCCTACCTTCGGGAGTGATTGATGGGAAGAGGCACTATTTACTTACACCACATTTACAAGTATCCTTGCCTCTCCTAGCTTCGGGAGTGATTGATGGGAAGTAACACCATTTATTTACACCACATTTACAAGTTTCCTTCCTCTCCTAGCTTCGGGAGTGATTGATGAGAAGCGACACCATTTACTTACACCACATTTACAAGTATCCTTCCTCTCCTAGCTTCAGGAGTGATAGATGGGAAGTGACACCATTTACTTACACCACATTTACAAGTATCCTTCCTCTCCTAGCTTTGGGAGTGATTGATGGGAAGCGACAACATTTACTTACACCACATTTACAAGTATCCTTGCCTCTTCTAGCTTCGGGAGTGATTGATGGGAAGCGACACCATTTACTTACACCACATTTACAAGTATCCTTGCCTCTCCTAGCTTCGGGAGTGATTGATGGGAAGTGACACCATTTACTTACACCACATTTACAGGTATCCTTGACTCTCCTAGCTTCAGGAGTGATTGATGGGAAGTGACACAATTTACTTACACCACATTTACAAGTATCCTTGCCTCTCCTAGCTTCAGGAGTGATTGATGGGAAGCGACACCATTTACTTACACCACATTTACAAGTATCCTTCCTCTCCTAGCTTCGGTAGTGATTGATGGGAAGCGACACCATTTACTTACACCACATTTACAAGTATCCTTCCTCTCCTACCTTCGGGAGTGATTGATGGGAAGTGACACCATTTACTTACACCACATTTACAAGTATCCTTCCTCTCCTACCTTCGGGAGTGATTGATGGGAAGTGACACCATTTACTTACACTACATTTACAAGTATCCTTGCCTCTCCTAGCTTCGGGAGTGATTGATGGGAAGCGACTCCATTTACTTACACCACATTTACAAGTATCCTTCCTCTCCTAGCTTCGGGAGTGATTGATGGAAGTGACACCATTTACTTACACCACATTTACAAGTATCCTTCCTCTTCTAGCTTCGGGAGTGATTGATTGGAAGTTACACCATTTACTTACACCACATTTACAAGTATCCTTCCTCTCCTAGCTTCGGGAGTGATTGATGGAAGTGACACCATTTACTTACACCACATTTACAAGTATCCTTCCTCTTCTAGCTTCGTGATTGATTGGAAGTGACACCATTTACTTACACCACATTTACAAGTATCCCTCCTCTTCTAGCTTCGGGAGTGATTGATGGGAAGCGTCACCATTTACTTACACCACATTTATAAGTATCCTTGCCTCTCCTAGCTTCGGGAGTGATTGATGGAAGTGACACCATTTACTTACACCACATTTACAAGTATCCTCCTCTCCTAGCTTGGGAGTGATTGATGGGAAGTGACACCATTTACTTACACCACATTTACAAGTATCCTTCCTCTCCTAGCTTTGGGAGTGATTGATGGGAAGCGACACCATTTACTTACACCACATTTACAAGTATCCTTCCTCTCCTAGCTTTGGGAGTGATTGATGGGAAGCGACACCATTTACTTACACCACATTTACAAGTATCCTTCCTCTCTTAGCTTCAGGAGTGATAGATGGGAAGCGACACCATTTACTTACACCACATTTACAAGTATCCTTCCTCTCCTAGCTTCAGGAGTGATAGATGGGAAGCGACACCATTTACTTACACCACATTTACAAGTATCCTTCCTCTCCTAGCTTCGGGAGTGATTGATGGGAAGCGACACCATTTACTTACACCACATTTACAAGTATCCTTGCCTCTCCTAGCTTCAGGTGTGATTGTTGGAAGTGACACCATTTACTTACACCACATTTACAAGTATCCTTCCTCTCCTACCTTCGGGAGTGATTGATGGGAAGCGACACTATTTACTTACACCACATTTACAAGTATCCTTGCCTCTCCTAGCTTCGGGAGTGATTGATGGGATGTAACACCATTTATTTACACCACATTTACAAGTATCCTTCCTCTCCTAGCTTCGGGAGTGATTGATGGGAAGTGACACCATTTACTTACACCACATTTACAAGTATCCTTCCTCTCCTAGCTTCAGGAGTGATAGATGGGAAGTAACACCATTTACTTACACCACATTTACAAGTATCCTTGCCTCTCCTAGCTTTGGGAGTGATTGATGGGAAGTAACACCATTTATTTACACCACATTTACAAGTATCCTTCCTCTCCTAGCTTCGGGAGTGATTGATGGGAAGCGACACCATTTACTTACACCACATTTACAAGTATCCTTCCTCTCCTAGCTTCAGGAGTGATAGATGGGAAGTGACACCATTTACTTTCACCACATTTACAAGTATCCTTCCTCTCCTAGCTTTGGGAGTGATTGATGGGAAGCGACACCATTTACTTACACCACATTTACAAGTATCCTTGCCTCTCCTAGCTTCGGGAGTGATTGATGGGAAGCGACACCATTTACTTACACCACATTTACAAGTATCCTTGCCTCTCCTAGCTTTGGGAGTGATTGATGGGAAGCGACACCATTTACTTGCACCGCATTTACAAGTATCCTTGCCTCTTCTAGCTTCAGGAGTGATTGATGGGAAGTGACACCATTTACTTACACCACATTTACAAGTATCCTTCCTCTCCTAGCTTCAGGAGTGATTGATTGGAAGTGACACCATTTACTTACACCACATTTACAAGTATCCCTCCTCTCCTAGCTTTGGGAGTGATTGATGGGAAGCAACACCATTTACTTACACCACATTTACAAGTATCCTTGCCTCTCCTAGCTTCGGGAGTGATTGATGGGAAGCGACACCATTTACTTACACCACATTTACAAGTATCCTTCCTCTCCCAGCTTTGGGAGTGATTGATGGGAAGTAACACCATTTATTTACACCACATTTACAAGTATCCTTCCTCTCCTAGCTTTGGGAGTGATTGATGGGAAGCGACACCATTTACTTACACCACATTTACAAGTATCCTTCCTCTCCTAGCTACAGGAGTGATTGATGGGAAGTGACACCATTTACTTACACCACATTTACAAGTATCCTTCCTCTCCTAGCTTCGGGAGTGATTGATGGGAAGCGACACCATTTACTTACACCACATTTACAAGTATCCTTGCCTCTCCTAGCTTCGGGAGTGATTGATGGGAAGCGACACCATTTACTTACACCACATTTACAAGTATCCTTCCTCTCCTAACTTCAGGAGTGATAGATGGGAAGTAACACCATTTACTTACACCACATTTACAAGTATACTTGCCTCTCCTAGCTTTGGGAGTGATTGATGGGAAGTAACACCATTTATTTACACCACATTTACAAGTATCCTTCCTCTCCTAGCTTCGGGAGTGATTGATGGGAAGCGACACCATTTACTTACACCACATTTACAAGTATCCTTCCTCTCCTAGCTTCAGGAGTGATAGATGGGAAGTGACACCATTTACTTACACCACATTTACAAGTATCCTTCCTCTCCTAGCTTTGGGAGTGATTGATGGGAAGCGACAACATTTACTTACACCACATTTACAAGTATCCTTGCCTCTTCTAGCTTCGGGAGTGATTGATGGGAAGCGACACCATTTACTTACACCACATTTACAAGTATCCTTGCCTCTCCTAGCTTCGGGAGTGATTGATGGGAAGCGGCACCATTTACTTACACCACATTTACAAGTATCCTTGCCTCTCCTAGCTTCAGGAGTGATTGATGGGAAGTGACACAATTTACTTACACCACATTTACAAGTATCCTTGCCTCTCCTAGCTTCAGGAGTGATTGATGGAAGCGACACCATTTACTTACACCACATTTACAAGTATCCTTCCTCTCCTAGCTTCGGTAGTGATTGATGGGAAGCGACACCATTTACTTACACCTCATTTACAAGTATCCTTCCTCTCCTAGCTTCGGGAGTGATTGATGGGAAGTGACACCATTTACTTACACCACATTTACAAGTATCCTTCCTCTCCTACCTTTGGGAGTGATTGATGGGAAGTGACACCATTTACTTACACCACATTTACAAGTATCCTTGCCTCTCCTAGCTTCGGGAGTGATTGATGGGAAGCGACACCATTTACTTACACCACATTTACAAGTATCCTTGCCTCTCCTAGCTTCGGGAGTGATTGATGGGAAGTGACACCATTTAATTACACCAGATTTACAAGTATCCTTCCTTTCCTAGCTTCGGGAGTGATTGATGGGAAGCGACACCATTTACTTGCACCACATTTACAAGTATCCTTCCTCTCCTAGCTTCGGGAGTGATTGATGGAAGTGACACCATTTACTTACACCACATTTACAAGTATCCTTCCTCTTCTAGCTTCGGGAGTGATTGATTGGAAGTGACACCATTTACTTACACCACATTTACAAGTATCCCTCCTCTTCTAGCTTCGGGAGTGATTGATGGGAAGCGTCACCATTTATTTACACCACATTTATAAGTATCCTTGCCTCTCAAGTGACACCATTTACTTACACCACATTTACAAGTATCCTTCCTCTCTTAGCTTCAGGAGTGATAGATGGGAAGCGACACCATTTACTTACACCACATTTACAAGTATCCTTCCTCTTTTTCAGGAGGATAGATGGAAGGCGACACCATTTATCCTTCCTCTCCTTCGGAGTGATTGATGGGAAGCGACACCATTTACTTACACCACATTTACAAGTATACACCACATTTACAAGTATCCTTCGGATGATTGATGGAAGTAACACCATTTATTTACACCACATTTACAAGTATCCTTCCTCTCCTAGCGATTGATGGGAAGTGACACCATTTATTTACACCACATTTACAAGTATCCTTCCTCTCACACCACATTTACAAGTATCCTTGCCTCTCCTAGCTTTGGGAGTGATTGATGGGAAGTAACACCATTTATTTACACCACATTTACAAGTATCCTTCCTCTCTAGCTTTGGGAGTGATTGATGGGAAGGACACCATTTACTTACACCACTTTTATCCTTGCCTCTCCTAGCTTCAGGAGTGATTGATGAGTGATTGATGCACCACATTTACAAGTATCCTTCCTCTAGTGATTGATTGGAAGTGACACCATTTACTTACACCACATTTACAAGTATCCCTCCTCTTCTAGCTTTGGGAGTGATTGATGGGAAGCGTCACCATTTACTTACACCACATTTATAAGTATCCTTGCCTCTCCTAGCTTCGGGAGTGATTGATGGAAGTGTCACCATTTACTTACATCACATTTACAAGTATCCTCCCTCTCCTAGCTTCGGGAGTGATTGATGGGAAGTGACACCATTTACTTACACCACATTTACAAGTATCCTTCCTCTCCTAGCTTTGGGAGTGATTGATGGGAAGCGACACCATTTACTTACACCACATTTACAAGTATCCTTCCTCTCCTAGCTTTGGGAGTGATTGATGGGAAGCGACACCATTTACTTACACCACATTTACAAATATCCTTCCTCTCTTAGCTTCAGGAGTGATAGATGGGAAGCGACACCATTTACTTACACCACATTTACAAGTATCCTTCCTCTCCTAGCTTCGGAGTGATAGATGGGAAGCGACACCATTTACTTACACCACATTTACAAGTATCCTTCCTCTCCTAGCTTCGGGAGTGATTGATGGGAAGCGACACCATTTACTTACACCACATTTACAAGTATCCTTGCCTCTCCTAGCTTCGGGAGTGATTGTTGGAAGTGACACCATTTACTTACACCACATTTTCAAGTATCCTTCCTCTCCTACCTTCGGGAGTGATTGATGGGAAGCGACACTATTTACTTACACCACATTTACAAGTATCCTTGCCTCTCCTAGCTTCGGGAGTGATTGATGGGAAGTAACACCATTTATTTACACCACATTTACAAGTATCCTTCCTCTCCTAGCTTTGGGAGTGATTGATGGGAAGTGACACCATTTATTTACACCACATTTACAAGTATCCTTCCTCACACCATTTACTTACACCACATTTACAAGTATCCTTGCCTCTCCTAGCTCGGGAGTGATTGATGGACACCATTTACTTACACCAGTATCCTTCCTCTCCTAGCTTCAGGAGTGATAGATGGGAAGTGACACCATTTACTTACACCACATTTACAAGTATCCTTCCTCTCCTAGCTTTGGGAGTGATTGATGGACACCATTTACTTACACCACATTTACAAGTATCCTTGCCTCTCCTAGCCGGAGTGATTGATGGAGTTTACACCATTTACTTACACCACATTTACAAGTATCCTTGCCACCACATTTACAAGTATCCTTCCTCCTACACCACATTTACAAGTATCCCTCCTCTCTTAGCCGGGTGATTGATGGAAGCGACACACACCATTTACTTACACCACATTTACAAGTATCCTTCCTCTCCTAGCTTCAGGAGTGAACACCACATTTACAAGTATCCTTCCTGATTGATGGGAGGCGACACTGACACCATTTACTTACACCACATTTACAAGTATCCTTCCTTTCCTGGAGTGATTGATGGGAAGCGACACTATTTACTTACACCACATTTACAAGTATCCTTGCCTCTCCTAGCTCGGGAGTGATTGATGGGAAGTAACACCATTTATTTACACCACATTTACAAGTATCCTTCCTCTCCTAGCTTCGGGAGTGATTGATGGGAAGTGACACCATTTACTTACACCACATTTACAAGTATCCTTCCTCTCCTAGCTTCCGGAGTGATAGATGGGAAGTAACACCATTTACTTACACCACATTTACAAGTATCCTTGCCTCTCCTAGCTTTGGCAGTGATTGATGGGAAGTAACACCATTTATTTACACCACATTTACAAGTATCCTTCCTCTCCTAGCTTCGGGAGTGATTGATGGGAAGCGACACCATTTACTTACACCACATTTACAAGTATCCTTCCTCTCCTAGCTTCGGGAGTGATTGATGGAAGTGACACCATTTACTTACACCACATTTACAAGTATCCTTCCTCTTCTAGCTTCGGGAGTGATTGATTGGAAGTGACACCATTTACTTACACCACATTTACAAGTATCCCTCCTCTTCTAGCTTCGGGAGTGATTGATGGGAAGCGTCACCATTTATTTACACCACATTTATAAGTATCCTTGCCTCTCCTAGCTTCGGGAGTGATTGATGGAAGTGTCACCATTTACTTACACCACATTTACAAGTATCCTCCCTCTCCTAGCTTCGGAGTGATTGATGGAAGTGACACCATTTACTTCCACCACATTTACAAGTATCCTTCCTCTCCTAGCTTTGGGAGTGATTGATGGGAAGCGACACCATTTACTTACACCACATTTACAAGTATCCTTCCTCTCCTAGCTTTGGGAGTGATTGATGGGAAGCGACACCATTTACTTACACCACATTTACAAGTATCCTTCCTCTCTTAGCTTCAGGAGTGATAGATGGGAAGCGACACCATTTACTTACACCACATTTACAAGTATCCTTCCTCTCCTAGCTTCAGGAGTGATAGATGGGAAGCGACACCATTTACTTACACCACATTTACAAGTATCCTTCCTCTCCTAGCTTCGGGAGTGATTGATGGGAAGCGACACCATTTACTTACACCACATTTACAAGTATCCTTGCCTCTCCTAGCTTCGGGAGTGATTGTTGGAAATGACACCATTTACTTACACCACATTTACAAGTATCCTTCCTCTCCTACCTTCGTGAGTGATTGATGGGAAGCGACACTATTTACTTACACCACATTTACAAGTATCCTTGCCTCTCCTAGCTTCGGGATGATTGATGGGAAGTAACACCATTTATTTACACCACATTTACAAGTATCCTTCCTCTCCTAGCTTCGGGAGTGATTGATGGGAAGTGACACCATTTATTTACACCACATTTACAAGTATCCTTCCTCTCCTAGCTTCAGGAGTGATAGATGGGAAGTAACACCATTTACTTACACCACATTTACAAGTATCCTTGCCTCTCCTAGCTTTGGGAGTGATTGATGGGAAGTAACACCATTTATTTACACCACATTTACAAGTATCCTTCCTCTCCTAGCTTTGGGAGTGATTGATGGGAAGGGACACCATTTACTTACACCACTTTTACAAGTATCCTTGCCTCTCCTAGCTTCGGGAGTGATTGATGGGAAGCGACACCATTTACTTACACCACATTTACAAGTATCCTTGCCTCTCCTAGCTTCGGGAGTGATTGATGGGAAGCGACACCATTTACTTACACCACATTTACAAGTATCCTTCCTCTTCTAGCTTCGGGAGTGATTGATTGGAAGTGACACCATTTACTTACACCACATTTACAAGTATCCCTCCTCTTCTAGCTTTGGGAGTGATTGATGGGAAGCGTCACCATTTACTTACACCACATTTATAAGTATCTTTGCCTCTCCTAGCGTGATTGATGGAAGTGTCACCATTTACTTACATCACATTTACAAGTATCCTCCGATTGATGGGAAGTGACACCATTTACTTACACCACATTTACAAGTATCCTTCCTCTCCTAGCTTTGGGAGTGATTGATGGACACCATTTACTTACACCACATTTACAAGTATCCTTCCTCTCCTAGCTTTGGGAGTGATTGATGGCACCATTTACTTACACCACATTTACAAATATCCTTCCTCTACACCATTTACTTACACCACATTTACAAGTATCCTTCCTCTCCTAGCTTCGGAGTGATAGATGGGAAGCGACACCATTTACTTACACCACATTTACAAGTATCCTTCCTCTCCTAGCTTCGGGAGTGATTGATGGGAAGCGACACCATTTACTTACACCACATTTACAAGTATCCTTGCCTCTCCTAGCTTCGGGAGTGATTGATGGGAAGTAACACCATTTATTTACACCACATTTACAAGTATCCTTCCTCTCCTAGCTTTGGGAGTGATTGATGGGAAGTGACACCATTTATTTACACCACATTTACAAGTATCCTTGCTTCTCCTAGCTTCGGGAGTGATTGATGGGAAGCGACACCATTTACTTACACCACATTTACAAGTATCCTTGCCTCTCCTAGCTTCGGGAGTGATTGATGGGAAGCGACACCATTTACTTACACCACATTTACAAGTATCCTTCCTCTCCTAGCTTCAGGAGTGATAGATGGGAAGTGACACCATTTACTTACACCACATTTACAAGTATCCTTCCTCTCCTAGCTTTGGGAGTGATTGATGGGAAGCGACACCATTTACTTACACCACATTTACAAGTATCCTTGCCTCTCCTAGCTTCGGGAGTGATTGATTGGAAGTGACACCATTTACTTACACCACATTTACAAGTATCCTTCCTCTCCTACCTTCGGGAGTGATTGATGGGAAGCGACACTATTTACTTACACCACATTTACAAGTATCCTTGCCTCTCCTAGCTTCGGGAGTGATTGATGGGAAGTAACACCATTTATTTACACCACATTTACAAGTATCCTTCCTCTCCTAGCTTCGGGAGTGATTGATGGGAAGTGACACCATTTACTTACACCACATTTACAAGTATCCTTCCTCTCCTAGCTTCAGGAGTGATAGATGGGAAGTAACACCATTTACTTACACCACATTTACAAGTATCCTTGCCTCTCCTAGCTTTGGCAGTGATTGATGGGAAGTAACACCATTTATTTACACCACATTTACAAGTATCCTTCCTCTCCTAGCTTCGGGAGTGATTGATGGGAAGCGACACCATTTACTTACACCACATTTACAAGTATCCTTCCTCTCCTAGCATCAGGAGTGATTGATTGGAAGTGACACCATTTACTTACACCACATTTACAAGTATCCCTCCTCTCCTAGCTTCGGGAGTGATTGATGGGAAGCAACACCATTTACTTACACCACATTTATAAGTATCCTTGCCTCTCCTAGCTTCGGGAGTGATTGATGGAAGTAGCACCATTTACTTACACCACATTTACAAGTATCCTTCCTCTCCTAGCTTCGGGAGTGATTGATGGGAAGTTTCACCATTTACTTACACCACATTTACAAGTATCCTCCCTCTCCTAGCTTTGGGAGTGATTGATGGGAAGTGACACCATTTACTTACACCACATTTACAAGTATCCTTCCTCTCCTAGCTTTGGGAGTGATTGATGGGAAGCGACACCATTTACTTACACCACATTTACAAGTGTCCTTCCTCTCCTAGCTTTGGGAGTGACTGATGGGAAGCGACACCATTTACTTACACCACATTTACAAGTATCCTTCCTCTCCTAGCTTCAGGAGTGATAGATGGGAAGTGACACCATTTACTTACACCACATTTACAAGTATCCTTCCTCTCCTAGCTTCAGGAGTGATAGATGGAAAGCGACACCATTTACTTACACCACATTTACAAGTATCCTTCCTCTCCTAGCTTTGGGAGTGATTGATGGGAAGCGACACCATTTACCTACACCACATTTACAAGTATCCTTGCCTCTCCTAGCTTCGGGAGTGATTGATGGAAGTGACACCATTTACTTACACCACATTTACAAGTATCCTTGCCTCTCCTAGCTTCGGGAGTGATTGATGTGAAGTAACACCATTTATTTACACCACATTTACAAGTATCCTTCCTCTCCTAGCTTCGGGAGTGATTTATGGGAAGCGACACCATTTACTTACACCACATTTACATGTATCCTTCCTCTCCTAGCTTTGGGAGTGATTGATGGGAAGTAACACCATTTACTTACACCACATTTACAAGTATCCTTCCTCTCCGAGCTTCGGGAGTGATAGATGGGAAGTGACACCATTTACTTATACCACATTTACAAGTATCCTTGCCTCTCCTAGCTTCGGGAGTGATTGATGGGAAGTGACACCATTTACTTACACCACATTTACAAGTATCCTTGCCTCTCCTAGCTTCGGGAGTGATTGATGGGAAGTGACACCATTTACTTACACCACATTTACAAGTATCCTTCCTCTCCTACCTTCGGGAGTGATTGATGGGAAGTGACACCATTTACTTACACCACATTTGCAAGTATCCTTGCCTCTCCTAGCTTCGGGAGTGATTGATGGGAAGTGACACCATTTACTTACACCACATTTACAAGTATCCTTCCTCTCCTAGCTTCGGGAGTGATTGATGGGAAGTGACACCATTTACTTACGCCACATTTACAAGTATCCTTGCCTCTCCTAGCTTCAGGAGTGATTGATGGGAAGTGACACCATTTACTCACACCACATTTACAAGTATCCTTGCCTCTCCTACCTTCGGGAGTGTTTGATGGGAAGTGACACCATTTACTTACACCACATTTACACGTATCCTTGCCTCTCCTACCTTCAGGAGTGATAGATGGGAAGTGACACCATTTACTTACACCACATTTACAAGTATCCTTCCTCTCCTAGCTTCGGGAGTGATAGATGGGAAGTGACACCATTTACTTACACCACATTTACAAGTATCCTTCCTCTCCTAGCTTCGGGAGTGATTGATGGGCAGTGACACCATTTACTTACACCACATTTACAAGTATCCTTGCCTCTCCTAGCTTCAGGAGTGATTGATGGGAAGTGACACCATTTACTTACACCACATTTACAAGTATCCTTGCCTCTCCTACCTTCGGGAGTGATTGATGGGAAGTGACACCATTTACTTACACCACATTTACAAGTATCCTTCCTCTCCTAGCTTTGGGAGTGATTGATGGGACGTGACACCATTTACTTACACCACATTTACAAGTATCCTTCCTCTCCTAGCTTCGGGAGTGATTGATGGAAGTGACACCATTTACTTACACCACATTTACAAGTATCCTTCCTCTCCTAGCTTCGGGAGTGATAGATGGGAAGTGACACCATCTACTTACACCACATTTACAAGTATCCTTCCTCTCCTAGCTTCAGGAGTGATTGATGGGAAGTGACACCATTTACTTACACCACATTTACAAGTATCCTTGCCTCTCCTAGCTTCAGGAGTGATTGATGGGAAGCGACACCATTTACTTACACCACATTTACAAGTATCCTTCCTCTCCTACCTTCAGGAGTGATTGATGGGAAGTGACACCATTTACTTACACCACATTTACAAGTATCCTTCCTCTCCTACCTTCGGGAGTGATTGATTGGAAGTGACACCATTTACTTACACCACATTTACAAGTATCCTTGCCTCTCCTACCTTTGGGAGTGATTGATGGGAAGTGACACCATTTACTTGCACCACATTTACAAGTATTCTTGCCTCTCCTAGCTTCAGGAGTGATTGATGGGAAGCGACACCATTTACTTACACCACATTTACAAGTATCCTTCCTCTCCTACCTTCAGGAGTGATTGATGGGAAGTGACACCATTTACTTACACCACATTTACAAGTATCCTTCCTCTCCTAGCTCCTGGAGTGATTGATGGGAAGTGACACCATTTACTTACACCACATTTACAAGTATCCTTCCTCTCCTAGCTTCAGGAGTGATTGATGGTATCTCACCACTCATTTCCAACAAATTCTTAAGATTCCGTCCATTGTTACATATAAACATGGGGGAATGTCCATAGATTCTTAATCATTTCTACATACCCAAAATTGATTTTCCAGTTATTACCCAACACATTTTGTATGTCTTGACAACCTACACTACAAATTAAATGGAAGGCTGATATGTAATCAGTGGGCATTTTTGTGTAAAGTTGTACTGTGGCCTGTGAATATATAGTAACCCCATTGAAAGCTACGGATAAAATCTGATGGTATTTGTGTTATTGTATTAGTAAACATTTCCTGAAGTGTTCCTTTAAAACTTAAACCATACGCTGCATTGTGGAACAGAACTTTTAAATTTTCATGATCTACCATAACATCTGTATTATTGGAAAAAATGTTGATAATTTAACTGCATGTTCTGTAATCACATTTATGTAACGTGCATATGGGGGGTACACATTATTGGGTGTGAATAATTGTTTGTGTAGCTTATTGAATTTGATTTTGACATCCAATAACATGAACAGAAATACTATAATTAAAAGAAGTAGTTTTCAAAAACTCCAGAGTGTAATCCATTCCTTTTAGTAGACTAAGAACTATATATTCTAATCCGTTTTGTGAAACACAAAAAGAGATGATAAGTGAAACATACAGTAATACAAACTCAAACGTGAAATTATACAAAAAAGTTATCTTCCACTCATTAAGTACTAAATTAGCAAAAGTGGGTACCACACGTGCATTTATTGCTACATCTGTCTTCTGCTTGTAGATGCTATCCTTGATAAGAAAAAAACTTGATATCATTATTTGAAAAGATTGTCACATTAGTGCATTTATTGCTACATCTGTCTTCTGCTTGTAGATGCTATCCTTGATAAGAAAAAAACTTGATATCATTATTTGAAAAGATTGTCACATTAGTAAGAAAATTCCTATCTGTACTGGCTCATCTCTCCAATAATATAATGGAGTACGTGGAATATCATCTGCTGCAACAAAAGCTATGTCATCATCAGTTATGTTACCCAAATCAATACCTCTCAACTTAAAAAAAATCCACGAATCATTTATAAATGATGGCTTACCCTCTCTAACTTTGCTAAACATACTTGCTAAATGGAAAATGATTCATTCAGTTTGATTCCGCTGGCTGAGACAGTTTGTTTAAAATGTGGGCTGACTGGGTTCTTGTGCAGTTTGGGTATTCTAAAAACACAGCTGGCCTAGAGCATTCCACATAACAAATACTATAAATGTCCACAGTAATTAACCCTTTAAGAAGTAAATCCAACATTCCCAAATCAGTGTGTTCACTGCCCAAATTATGATTTTTGAGACCTTTACATAATAAAGTCCTTCATTTAACACATCCAGCAAATTGGATGCATATTTGATAGTGATCACAATAACAAGGCTACCACTCGTATCTTTCATAGGTCTTTAGTAGGCCCAACAACCACTGCGGCCTTTTTAAGCTTAGCCATGCATCTCAAATTTCTGACAAGTTCTAGTACCATTGATAAGTGTAAGCAGTGGCTTGGGAGATGAAACATTTACAAGCAGAGGCCTGGGAGATGAACCATTTACAGGCTGCCTATGTCCATAAGAGATATAAGTGCCAAACCAGGGATGACTTTCCTGTACTCTAACCATTTGCCATGTTACACTTCAGTTCTGTTAGGGAAGAACTCTGCTTCACATAGATGTGGGAACCTGTTTCATAGAAGGGGTAATCTCTGATACATACCTGTCTGTCCAGCATGTCCTATTTATATCACAAGCAAGGTTTTAAGTTTTTAAAATGGGTGATTCTGGTGATGTTTATTTTGCAGATATTTAGGAGGTCCATTAGGGTGGGGTTCAACAATTCCTTGTAAGTCAGGCATATATCTCCCCTCAACAGCCTGTAGGAGACAGAATGCAGGAATATGACTTTAAGGTGGTCTGCATAGGAGATGTTACTTTCTCCCTGTATTCTTTTATTGTGGAACCTCTGTGAACATTCTAGTTGGTGGATATGTCTGGTTAGGTACATGCCAAAAGGAGCATTGTACTCCATGACAGGTCTGATGAATGCTGAATACAGTAAAATAATAAACTCATTTGACCTAGTCCAAGCACATCTCCTGAATCAGACCTTAACTAATTTAAAGCTAATTCTTCATTACAATTAAGGTTACAGTATCTCCTTTTGTGATGTTTACTAAGTAATTACCAAATATTTCACACACACAATATTAGAAATAAAACAAATGGCAGCAAAAGGATTGATTAAAAGTATTTAGTTTTCTTAGCGTAAGGACTTCCCTGTTTACATTTCCTATTTTTTATTAATTCAATTTCCTTACATAAAGCTTTAAATCTAAAAGAGTGTTTATAAAGCCTGCCCTTCTAGGGCATATTATATAAAGTTAGATTTGTTTTAGGACTAGTGGAAAGTTTGCATACTGTGTTTGGCATAAATGGCTGATTAAGTGCTACTTTAAATGCAATAAAATGTGCATTTCCTACATCCAGAATGATTACATTTCCTATTTTTTATTAATTCAATTTCCTTACATAAAGCCTGCCCTTCTAGGGCATATTATATAAAGTTAGATTTATTTTAGGACAAGTGGAAAGTTTTTATACTGTGTTTGGCATAAATGGCTGATTAAGTGCTACTTTAAATGCAATAAAATGTGCATTTCCTACATCCAGAATGAAAAGTTGTAAGTTATATTATGATAACAGTTACAAATCAATAAATTTAGCAGTCTGGTGCTTGCATAGTTTGCTGTGAAAGTGAAGCAGACATTACGTTTGGAATGTGACAATAAAAGGGTAGAATATTATGATGGAGAAGAAATGTCTAATAGTGTTAAAGCAGTATTAATATTTTTCAAAATATAATTATTTGTACAGAAAACAATAGTAAGGGACAATGTTTTATGAAGCAAACAGTAATTCCATATAGAGTGGGCATAATCAGGGAAATAACAGACTGCCCTGGTGTTATCGGGAGACCTTACTACCCCTGTAAGGGCTGTTATTTCTTGCTAGCACCCACTATGGAGAGCACGATCACGCTTGGATGATGGACATTCTGTTAATTTTTGTTTTAATACGTCTTGGATGTAAAATAGTTTGCCTGTCCAATGTTTCAAACATGCTGTGACATATGTATTTGCTGGAGGAAGACTTTTACATCCAAAAACATAAGTTGTGTAAATACTTAATGTCATCTCACACACACACTTGCACACACAGACTCATGCAACTATAGAAAGAAACACAGACACACACAAATGCAGAGACAGACAGACAGAACTACACACACACATACATACGTGAGCGTGCACACATGTCCAGTGGTTGCAGTTTTCTTGTCTCGGTACACTTTAGATGTTCCATCGTGACCATTACAATACAGTGCAAAGCAGTGGGATCTCCCACATGCTTCTCAGCTGTTCCATTAAAATGTTTTACTTTTCTGGTACATCAGTGAGAATGACCGTCAGCCAAAGAAGTTTCATACTAATTATACAGAAAATGTGTGCTGATAAGAGTTAATTTAAAACCAGTCCCTGATTTTAGGTCTGGTTTTACCTTTATCCAGAATTTTTGATCAAAGAAGTTGAAAGGTATGCACCAAGACTCTCGCTTGCTTGCTCTGTATCGTGCTCGCTCTCTCTCGCTTCCTCACACACTGATTTTTTATTCATTTACTTCTTTTATTCACTTTTTTAAAAATTGTACACTCACTAAACAACAAACATACTTTTGGCAGGTGTAAAAAAACGGTGGACATTTTTTTTTCAGTCCAGGCATTTCAGCAGACATGTTTGTTCTGGGCGATATCTGTACATTAACACCCTGTTTGTTCATTACTCAGTTGGGCATTGCTGGACAATTTACCAAGTATCTAAACTTGTTTGATTGCAAAGTGTCCACTTAGGTATTGGAGTATCAAATATTTAGCTCCACAAATTAGGTGTATTCCAGTAATTTTGTGATTTTTAGTATTTAAGATTTGTATGGTGCTTTGTCTTGCAGAATAGACTACTTTCTGGAATCTTGCTAGAGGAAATTGTGGATTCTGTTGTCTAAAAGAATCATTTTTCTTTCATCTTTGCACTCTTACCATATTCCTATAAGAAGAAAACAGAATGTATAATTTTGGGGGTAATGCTTTATTTTTTTGTGGATCACTTAAATGGAATTCTATGGACTTGGACTTATGAGTTAAAGGACTTTGTGTAATTGCTTGTGGTTTGATTCTTTAGATTTAAGTTGTCATCCAAGGGTATTTCAGAAAATAAGAAGAGACTCTGAATAAAGTCATCATTATAAATATGGCTTTTAAATTTTCAGATCTTTGTATCATTTGTATCATTGTTTGCAGATGTGCTACATTAATACTTATTATACAATGACTGGCCAGAAATATTCAAAAAAGAGCACGCTGATTGGTCAGCCCAACCAGTGTGCCCACTGTAAATCTAAGAATGTACCGATGGAAAAAGCTGCAGTCACCCAGACTTTTTTCCATAAGTATATCCCATAAACATTGTACTTTTCTTTCTTTTTTTTTTGAATAAGTTTACAAAACCAAAGACCTCAAATGAATGAGGGAGACAACACAGAGAAAAATAAAAGGATATTCTGGTATGTTCTGCAAAACTAAAGAACCTGATTATCCTTTTATTTTCTGTGTCCCGTCTCTCCTGAACGTTAAAAATCTCCCAGTTTCTTAATAAATAAGAAATAAATAAATAAATAAAATGCAATGGAGATCCTTTCTCTATTGCTTCCTTTACACGGCACTGATGTACTGCATAAGCATGGGAACGCAAGTCCCATACGCATGCGCAGCACATCAGGAAAGCCCCCGGATACCGAAGAAAACGTGGAAGGGCACCACAGTACCATTATACAAAGACATTATTCAAGAAAAGTAAGTATTTTATTTCTTAAATGTCATTGTATAATAGCAATAACCCACTCCATGGTGTGGTATATTGAAGATTTACCCACGGTTGGCTTTGTTTGAGCAGTCGGACTTTGCCTTCGGGATTAAACCACAGTAACCAGTGGCCTAATGGTTAAGGTGTTTGCCTTACAAGCACAAGGTGCAGGGTTTGAATCTCACAGGGGATAATTGGCTAGGCTTAAAATGGCTCGCAAGGGCAATTAGCCTAGTACTAATCTATGAACCTATGAACCTATGAACAATAAGTAAATCTTCAATATACCACACTGATGTTGGTTATTGCTATATTATTCTATCAGGTACTCTCTAAAACTGGCAGTATGCTGGTTTGTACACATAGTCTATGAAACAGATGAATGACGGCTAATTTCTGATCCTTCGTTGCTGAGATAATGGCAATATGACACCGCTTAACCATCAGGACAACTATTATTCATGCAGTTGATTTTATTTGCCATTGTATGAGAGTGAAAGGTACTAATACCTACAGTATGTATCTATAAGATATGAGTGCATGCTTACATTAATCCATTCATTTATGACTTTGCAAAATGTAAACACACTAGGGAATGTTAGTGACTTTAGAATCTACCTCATGTAAGGCACTGATTTTATCAATGACGATGGGGAAATTATATGAGAAAGAATGGAGAGGTTACCACATTTAGGGTCAGGAATGTACTGCTTTGTAAGAGTGTAGTGGAATTCATTGTATATAAAACGTTACTACTAAATCTATTGGGAGCAATAACCAGTGGTGTTGGCCAAATGTTTAGCAGTACTATTAAAGTAAAGGATGTAGTTTTACAGTGGGCCAACTGTGTTGTTATCAAAAGTTGATTTTTAGTAACGTGGGTCAAAAAAATGTTTTCATCACCAGTGGTTAGATCAGAGGGAGAATTTCCACTCTGCAACAATGTCAGCGTTGAATATGTCAGAAAAGAGCAGGGGCCACACCACCTTCATACGAGGAGCAGGGGGCACACCACCTTCATACGAGGAGTAGGGGGCACACCACCTTCATACGAAAAGCAGGGGCCACAACACCTTCATACGAGGCTTGGGGACATAGCCCCTTCACAAAAAATGCTTTATGATTTTGTGGTGGTGTGATTTTACTCACTTTGTATAAACAGAACAGCAGTTTGTACAACTCATGCAATGCATGTAAGCTCAGCTCTGCAGAACATATAGATACTGCCTTTTGTTCTATTGGTTTCTACACACAATGTCATTACATGGTTGAGCTGTACCAGTCTAAATGCACTGAATTTGCTGTGTGGCAGAATGTTTGATCAGCATTCCAAAATGTGCTGCTGCAAGGATCCTTGTATTATCCCATAAAACTACATGTAAGTAACGTAGCCATGTATTAATACAATAAGCTGATGATGTAGCCTTATTATATGCAGAAAAATGGTAGGCAAATACTGACCAGCTCTCTCTGTCTCCAGGCTAAGTTTGACTCTTTCTCTAACTGTTTTAGCAGATTAATTCTGAAAAAAAATAAAATAGGATTATATACTTCAACCAACAACATTTTTATTTTATTTTATTTTATTTTACATTTGTTGACCGGGATAGTCCGACTGGATGCATGACCATTTTCAGTGGAGACCCGAGGAGAAAAGCTCCAAGGGTAAGCAGATACAGCATTACATAATACCAGCTTTACATATTACAAACAGACTATTTACAGAGATTACATAAGTAAGCAAGTTAAACAAGTTCCACAGGTTACAGTTAATCCCGAGCATAAATCAGGATTAAATTAAATTACACAGTAAGCTGGTTAACAGATTTTTACACATTCTAGAGAGAATTAGCCAGGCTTGATACAGTGACATAGCCAGTTAAGTGACAAATGTTATTTGAGTCTAGTTTTAAATTCACCTAAGGTGGAAAGTAAGGTAATATCAGCTGGAAGGAAGTTCCAGGATCTACTCAAGAGTTTGCAAAGAGAGAATCACTGGCTGTGTTATTAATTTTGTTAGTCTGAATTAGTAGTTTGTTAGAGGATCAAATTGGTCTAAGATTGTTATAGGGGGAGTTAATATTTTTAAGTGCAGGAGTATTGTCTGGATTATAAAGGATTTTATAGGCCATAATCAGTTGGTTATACTGGATTAGGCTGAGTAGTTCAAGCCACCCAAGATGGTTTCGATTGATGCAATGATGTGTCCTAAATGGCAGCCCAGTGGCAAACCTGGCAATGTGGTTGTAGCAAATTGAGAGTTTCTTAAGGACATTCTTGTTTAAATTTGAGAGCAGAGGGGATGCATACAGAAGGATTGAAAGAAGGTGAGAGCGAGCTATGGCAATTTTAGCTGGAGGGGTTAGGAAGGTTTTTTATTCTGTAAAGTGACCCTAGTTTTTTATTGATGGTTTTGATAGTTTGGTTAACATGTAGGTCGAATTTTAGATTATTATCTATGATGACACCTAATAGTTTTGTAGAGGGGTCAGGGGAGATTATTGTGCCATCATTTGAATTTATGGTAAAGGTGAAAGTGGTAGACCTACGTGTTGGTGAAAATAACAGCATTTTAGTTTTTTTGGGATTTAGGATCAGATGACGTTCAGAAAGTCAGTTTTCTATTGTATTAAAGGTTGTCTGGGTAGCTGACCATAACTCTGTTGGAGATGTGGCTGAGCAAATCAGAGTAGAGTCATCAGCATATTGGATACAGCTGAATTTTGGGATGACAGTATAAAGGTCGTTAATGAAGATGGAGAACAGCAAGGGCCCTAGTATAGAACCTTGTGGTACTCCAAGGGTGTTAGGTAGAAGGTTAGAGAGTTTGTTCTGCCAGAGGACAGCCTGCTGTCGACCATTCAGGTAGGATTGAAACCATTGAAGGGCTCTAGTATCTAGACAGAATGTTTTCAGGGTGTGGATTAAGAGTTGGTGATCAACTATATCGAATGCCTTGGAAAGATCCAAGAAGAGGGCTGAGGATATATAATTATTGTTGTGATTATGGTTTATGGTGTTGGTAAAGGCTAGGAGGGCTGAAGTAGTGCTGTGATGAGGACGGAAGCCATGCTGAGTGTCTGCCATAAGGTGATTCTGGATTAGGTGGTGCATGAGTTGTCTATGCATACATTTTACCATAATCTTTGCAAGTGGAGAGTGTAGAGCTATTGGCCTATAATTGGAGAATTCAGTAGAGCTGCCTCCTTTGTGAAGTGGGATTACATAGGATATTTTCCAGATGGTGGAATTTTAGCTTCTATTATGGTTCAATTGATTAGTATTGAGACAGGGTAAGCAATAGCATCAGCTGATTTTTGTAGGTACTCGGCAGGGAGTTGATCAGCAGAAAGTGCAGTGGGTTTTAATTTTTTGATCAAGGTACGGATAAGTGAAGTGGCGACTGGTTGGAAGCTGAACGAGAGTAGGTTTCTAGGGGTGCTACTTTCAGGATCAGGGGAGCTAGGAGGTAGTTGGCTAGCTAGGGCTTTAATTATCTCAGTAAAGAATCAGTTAAAACTGTCAGAAACATTTTCAGGGGTTTTATCAATAGTAGCAGCAGGGATTGGGGTTGAAGTTTGTCCAGGATGTAGTAGATTATTTAAACCTGCCCAAAATTTCTGAGGGTTATTTTGATTTACTGACTGTAAATTACAGTAGTATTGTTTTTTGTCTTGTAAAATGGATTTTTTAGTTTTGTTCCTGGATTGCCTGTATTTAATGTGATCTTGGGGGTCTTTAGAAGAACGCCATAAAGCCCATGCTTTGTTTCTAAGGGTAATTTTGAGTTTAGACTCTTTAGAAAGCCATAGCACAGTTTTCACCTTTGTTCTCTTTGAACAAACAGGTGCATGCAAATCAAGGATCTCAAGGAATTTGTTGTTAAAGTATGCTACTGCTTCCTCTAAGGGGAGGTGTTTTAGACTAGACCGATTACATGAGTTTAGTTCTTGTTGGAATTTGGCATGGTCAAAGTTTATATTGTTTCTAACCTTTCTGAGTAAGGGTTGTTGGGAATTAATGGCTTTGTGCTTAATTACATATGTGAGAAGGTGATCGCTTACATGCATGTAACGAGGCATCCTGTGCTCAAATCCACATTGCAGCTTTATCTATGTGGAAGTTCCTGGATTTGGTAAAAAACTGTTAACCTCTAAGGAGCATGTGAGTTATATTCTTACAATCATCAGTCAGAAAATGGGAGCTTTAATAGAATGAAATGCCAGCACACATTAGCAAGCATAGTAATTTTGGACCGCTAGACTACGGAGAATTAATCACTATGATTTAGCAGTGATTATAATTAGCTAATGAATTTTTGGATTTGTAGTTAAACCTCCATCTGGCACTCATTGTATTGCTTTAAGAAACTAGGTTGCATGCATATGAATAATACACAATCCGCTCATTTTTATTCAATAACTCTTTCATAACAGGCAGTGTGTAAATTTGGCTCATTTGCTAAAGCACAAGCTTTTATCATAGCAGCTGCATTCACTGTCGAGATGTAATTTACAGGAATGTAGGAAAATCTCCTAAAACACTGATGTTAATCTCGTAGTTGTGCATTTTTTTTACTCTGTGGACCATCCTTCCATATGAAATAGGCAGGCCAACAACATGCAGCAATCTATGACATGACTAGACATTCTCTACACTAAAACTAACAACATACCCAGCAAGAGATACCTGCAATACCCATGGCTGCAAGGACCCCCCCAAGACATTTTTGACTGCATGGGGGAACCCCACAAAAGCTACGGCTGATTGGGGAAAAATGAGGAGGAAAAAATGTATTAATGCCCTGATTAGGCTGTTTAACCTGAACAGGGCTGTGATATGACTCTGTTATACTAAAGCTGGTAATGAACATAGGCAAGGTAAGTACTAGAGCGATCATCACCCCAGCATGACCAAGGTAAGTACTAGAGAGATCATCATGGTGACAGTGTATCAAGCAAGGTAAGCACTAGAGATCATCAGCCCAGCATGACCAAGGTAAGCACTAGAGATCATCAGCCCAGCATGACCAAGGTAAGCACTAGAGAGATCATCAGCCCAGCATGACCAAGGTAAGCACTAGAGAGATCATCAGCCCGGCATGACCAAGGTAAGCACTAGAGATCATCCCCGGCATGACCAAGGTAAGCACTAGAGAGATCATCACCCCAAAGCGTGACCAAGGTAAGCACTAGAGAGATCATCAGGAGCGTGAAAAATGTACTAGAGATCATCAGCCCGTTTGACCAAGGAACAGGGCTAGAGAGATCTCAGTTATGACTAAAGCTGGTAATAGAGATCATCAGCCCAGTGTGACCAAGGTAAGTACTAGAGCGATCATCACCCCAGCATGACCAAGGTAAGTACTAGAGAGATCATCAGCCCAGCGTGACCAAGGTAAGCACTAGAGAGATCATCAGCCCAGCATGACCAAGGTAAGCACTAGAGAGATCATCAGCCCAGCATGACCAAGGTATGTACTAGAGAGATCATCACCCCAGCGTGACCAAGGTAAGCACTAGAGAGATCATCAGCCCAGCATGACCAAGGTAAGCACTAGAGAGATCATCAGCCCAGCATGACCAAGGTAAGCACTAGAGAGATCATCAGCCCAGCATGACCAAGGTAAGTACTAGAGAGATCATCAGCCCAGCGTGACCAAGGTAAGCACTAGAGAGATCATCAGCCCAGCATGACCAAGGTAAGTACTAGAGAGATCATCAGCCCAGCGTGACCAAGGTAAGCACTAGAGAGATCATCAGCCCAGCGTGACCAAGGTAAGTACTAGAGAGATCATCAGCCCAGCATGACCAAGGTAAGTACTAGAGAGATCATCACCCCAGCATGACCAAGGTAAGTACTAGAGAGATCATCACCCCAGCATGACCAAGGTAAGCACTAGAGAGGCCATCAGCCCAGCATGACCAATCTCAATGCACATCTTGGCGTTTAAGAACAGCTGATGCTTCTGATCTTCAGGAATGGTTTTCTCACACAGGGGGATTTATAAACACTGGCAGAAGAGCAGATACTGTAACTCCCAACTTCTTTGCTGAAGAGTTCAGCACAATACCAATAATACCAGACTAAAGGCTCAAAATGAAGGACATGTTTTAAATAGTACTCTAATTTAATTATAAAGTTAATAGAATAACACATTTTATTTGAATCAGCATGCATTTTTCTGCTCAATAAGTATAAAACTCTGATGTCTGGATTTATTGACTGCAGTCCTGAATGATTCACAAACAAATCAAACTTTTTATGAGGGACAGAACAAAATTATGAGCAAAATCAAGGAAGGTCTGTGAAATCAGGGACAGTGGCAAGTTTGCACTACTTCTGATTGAGGTAAGTAAAAGTGACTTACACCTGCTGTTTAACTGCTAAACGGCAGTCACTGATCTGGTGTGTCAGTAGCAGCGGTACAAAACTAGTATTGCTACAGCTTATATTTGTGTGTATGTGTGTGCATGTAAAAGGTATTAGTGATTTTTATCTGTGCACATACCTAGTAATGCCAGGACACGTACCGTACATCATTCTTCTGGGTATCAGTAAAAAATGTAGCTAACAAGTAATTAAATTCCAAAAGTGAGGCATAAAATATGTCTTAGAACATTTAGACACTTAGATCTTCTATGAATCTGGGGGCTCCCACTCCCAGATTATATAAATGGATACAGGGGGCCTCCTTAATCATCCTTGACTTTGTAGGGGCCCCACAAAAGCTGTTGCTGGTTGGGGAAAAATGAGGAGAAAAAAATTATTAATTTTCTGATTACGCTTTTTAACCTTAACAGGCTAGATATGGCCAGCAGTCCGGCTTGGATATGTGTACAGGAAGCTGCTGTAGATTGTAAGTGTGTGTGTGTGGTGGTGGGGTTGTGTGGTTATTACTACTTTAATTTCCATCACAGTCAGACCTTAGAGGTGTGCACATGAGGTCACTATAGCTTGTGTTTGGACTCAGGACACTGTGGTTATTATTTTCTTTTAGTTTTCTCACAGACCTCAGAGGTGTACAAAGAAGGTTACTGTGGCTTGTGTAGGAGCAGGGTACTGTCTAGGAACGACACAGTAGAATACATTACCGCAGTCACGGTTTCACTTTCCTCACAATCACACTTCAGGATTGCATGCAGGTAGCTGCCTTTGACAGTTTGGGTTGAGGAGTGAGGAGGCATGCTATGTATATGTATGTCTGCAGTCACTTGAAATACATGACTGTGGCAGTTTGAACATCTGCTTTTACCCCAGCCTAACACCAGAGCGATACTTAGGCAGTCTTTTTTTGGGGGGAGGAGGTTAGGGAGGCAGGCAATTCCCAGATAGGACTTGTGTTTCCAGATAACTAGCTTGTTAGTTTACTGTTGCTACAATTTTGTCATCTTTGAATATTAAGTCTTGGGTACAACTTATGTCTTTCTGGAAGGAAAAAAGAAGACAAATTCTTTTCTTACTCTTTTTTTAGGTCACCACTGGATTAAAAGGCTGGGAAAATGCTGTAAAATACACCCCAGAACATCTATAACCCCATGGCTTCTTGGGCCCTGGCTTACTTGAGTTATTTCCTAAATGGTTATTATTGTGCTGTCTTGGTCAGGAAAGATGTGTTGAAAGGATGCAAGGGAAAACTAAAGCTGTACAGCAACACAATTTCTTTCCTCAATCATAATTTCTGTTTAAGTCATCATTGGTTGAAAAGATTGTGTAAAAAGAAAAAAAAATCTTTAAAAAACACTTCAGAACATATAGGAAGTTGTGGATTTTTGGAAAAGCTTAAGAGTAAGGCAAAATGAGAAAAAAGGAAGAAAAAAGTAGTGTGCATAGTATGGGGAGCCCAAAATGGAGGAAAAACAGGGGAAGACTGAAGGGTGTGTGTGTGTGTGTGTGTGTGTGTGTGTGTGTGTGTGTGTGTGTGTGTGTGTGTGTGTGTAGGGGGTGCTGTAACAGTAGGTCAAGGATGCCATTTCATCTATGTCCAGACCTGTACATAAAGTTGCTGCAATGCATCACTGTTGCAACTAAATGCCAGTAACCGTAAATATCCCCTTGTGAGATGGTCCAACATACTGTGGTACACAGGCCTGTTGTAATGTAAGAGTACTGTAGCTACAGGTCAGTCTGTGTGCACTATTCCTAAAACTTTGCAGTATGAACTAAAATGTTGCTTAGGAAGGGTGGCAGTGACAAGGTGATACGTAGACTCGAAGTGCTCAAGGGCCCCCAACTTCACATCTGCTGTGGGGCCCCCAAAATGGTAACATTGGCCCTGAATTTGAGCAGGTTAACTTCTCGCAGTCCTTTCTAATACCATTTTTCTCTGTATCTTACTTTCTCACTTTATCACTCCCTTACACAATGGAATTATCTGAATTTTGTTTATTCATCAGCAGATATGGGCTGAAACCTTGTACAACATGAACAGAGCTTTCCATCAAGAGCTTAGTCTAAGGTGGTTCAGTTCAGATCTGACCAGGTGTTTATTTTTATTTTTTTTTTAAGTGCTAATGTAATAAAGTCCAAGAGTAGTGAATTCAGGTCTGACTCGGGGATTACATATTTTACAGTAGTATAAATCTATCTTTTTTGAAAGACATCTTGCTGAAAAATGGAAGAATATATATTGGAACCATTTCTATTTTAGTCTGGCTTTCTGTCTAACTTGGGGGGGTACCTCCCATCTTGTTCTTTGTGGGACAGTCCAAATTTTTGTGGTTTGTCATGTCTTGTGACAACCATGAGAGGGACATGGAATTTTGTTTTTGGAAGGTTTTTCCAATTTAAGCAAAGAAGTCAAAGCATTTTGCACATATTCTCTTTGTTCATTTTTCTAACTAATGACAGTTTAAATCCATAATGCTAGTGGATTGCAAAGTGACTGCCAGCAGTGAATATGTATTAGCTGGGAGGACTTTTTCATAGAATTTCTCTGCATATTAACCTACTTTTATTGGCTTACTGATTTAGTGAGCCAATCAAAATAGGTTATTAGGCATATCTTCCTTGAGTCATTCTCTGAAAAAGCCCTCCTATTTACTGACTATCCATTGCTAACAGAAATTACTAATTTGATGTATATACACAACTACAACTACTTCTGTATGTATCACTAAGTGCTGAAGATGCTGAAGTAAATATTCTGGGAAGAAATAGCCAGGGAATTGTTATGGCTAGGCTTGTATAGGCCCTAGGGCTGATAGCCTAGTATCAACCTATGAACCTATGAAAGTTCACAGGTTCATGGGAAGTTACTAGGCTAATGGCCCTAGGGCCTTTACATGCCTAGCCGTGTTAGAGTTGCCACTTTTCAAATGCCCAAAGTGGGACATTTTTTGTAGAAATGTGAATTTTTGCAGTACAAAACATACCCACAACCAATGCAAAGGACATAACTTTACTTTTTTACCAAAATAAAAGTTTGTTTGTGTAGTATTTAAGTTGCTTATTCTGTTTTTTTTATAGTATTTATGTGTTTCAAGTACAAAATAATTGATTTATGAAACTATTAAAGAAAACTTAGGATATACTTTTGTCCTAACATCTTAAGACATTTGCTGTTTTTTTCAGCAGAACACAGCTGCCCAAGGAGGGACTGTCCCTCGCAAAGAGGGGCAGGTGGCAAACCTAACATGTAAAAACCTAAGTACCCATATTGATCATATTTAGATGGTTGTTGTTAGCAGAATGAATCTGTGATCAGCACTGACTACCCCTGTCCATGTGGGACATATGTGCCATCCCTGAGATGAATTTACGGTCACCCATCAAGTTTATTCTAGAGGAGCAGAAATCACTGGGAGATATAGCTGCTCCTCCAGCATGTTCTGCTAATGTCACAGGCTAGGTTGAGATCCCTGGAGTGAGTTATTCTTGTCCCGACTGACTTGTGGATGTGCAGCAATTCCATTAGAGCAGGGCCTGAGACTGATCTGTAGGCCAGACACAGGTTGCCTCTCAGCAGCCAGTATGATTCAGAGTACAGTGACAGGGCTTTCAGTCTTTCCATGTATGTCATGTTTTGGAGGACCTGGATTCTCTTGGTACGAAACCTCTGTGGTCTCTCCAGTTACTGCAGGTGTCAGGTGAGGTACATACAAAAGGAAGTATTGTACTCTATTAGTGATCTGATAAGGGTTAAGTACAGTGGAGCTATAACCTCCCTGGAGATGCCCTTATTTATGGGATGGGCAATGTAGAACTTACCAGTAGTTTGCCCTGGAGGCATTTTTCAGTTTTTTTACTCCTGTGGGGTGTCAGGTTTGATCAAACAAGACAGATTTATGGTCTGACCTTACCAGCAAGGGCAACACACAGGGGGTAGTGCAGTTACCCCCCCCCATGTTGATGAGCACTAGGTCCAGGACATGTGAGCCCTTTGTGAGGGTGCAGCCATTTGAATTAACAAAGTCCAGGAACCTCGTAGTGATCATGTTTGTACTTGTGTAAGTTACCCAGTCGATGGAAGGATAGTTGAAATCTCCCATAACTGAGGTGTTTGCCTGCATGCTGAGAGACTCTAACAAGTCCCAGGTAGGCGATGTGCTTCTCTTGGTTCATGGTGGGGGACCTGTAGTTAGCGATGATGTGGAAGGGTATTTTTCCTATAGTTAATTGGACCTGGAGTAGCTCAAGAGAGTTGTACTGTTTTACCAGTCTCGAGGTGTATTTGGATTTAATGAAGATGCATACACCTCCACCTTTGGTTCTTTCATGCTCATTCTGGGGTTTGAACATGTGAAAGGCATTGTAGCCTTGTATGTCCGGGGTGCTCTCAGTAGCCTTGAATCAAGTCTGTGTGACTGCAAAAACATCAACATCTTCCAAGGTGAGGAGTGCTTCCAATGAGTGCAGTTTACTGTTAAAGCTCATAGCATTAAGCAGTGTGACCTTCAGTTTGTCTTTAGTGGATTTCTTTACATCAGAAGTTTGTTGTTTGGACGTTGCCTAAAAAGGTACTTTGGGGGAGGCAAGCATCTTTGCCAGGATCTGAAATCCTTGAGGAGACTGGTGAAGGCTATCTCCGGCAAAACAGTGTGGACTGTCAACCATGTCTTCCCAGGCAGACAGATACTGGATCCCCCTGGAGTGACACCAGAAGCAAAGCCAATTATTGAAATCAATCATTTTTTGCCTGTATTGTGGTATCATCCTTGGTGAAGGTAGAATGCTGCTTAGGGCTAGTGACATACCTGCCTGGGAACATAATCTGAGAGTTTGGTCATGTCACTCTTCATATAGTCCAGAGAGGTATGTGTCAAGTCATTCACACCACATGTACTATGACAGAGTCATAATAGTGAGTGCTGCTGTGTGACTTGAGTATGTGCATGATTTGACAGATATTAGCACCTGACAGGCAGCTGACCGTGACCTTCTTGTTCAGCCTGGTGAGGGGAACATCTGTGTGTCTCACTATTGAGTGACCTATAACTAGAACATTTGGTTTTGAGGTGTTTTGCCTTAGGGGCTTAATTGTTGAGACACTGATATGTGTGTTTGTGGTGGTGGATTCTGTTCATGTACCAGTATGCGTATGTTGTTTGTACTTGGGCGGTCTCTGGTCTTTTTGCAGGCTCTTAGTAAGTACCTCCACGTATGTAGGTTTATGTTATTTTGACTTTGTCTTGTGTGAGAAGGAAGGTGTGTGTGTGCTGACAACCTGTTGTATGTCTTCTTTGTTATGTGACAGGACTGATTCTAATTTCATGATATAGTTACATCTCTCACATACTGTATGTGTTTGCTTTGTGACAAAAACTTAGCCCACTCTCATGTTTCTGTCTTAGTGATTTAGTGCTTGAATGCTATGCCTGCAAAACCGGGTAAGCTTTCTCCACTGGTCTTGCCTTCAATAACCACATCACCACAACAGTCAGGAAATCCTTCTATGTGGCACACCTCATCACTAAGGGCTTTTCATCCAGAAAAAAGGAGGTCATTGTCCCACTGTACTCATCCTTCATTAGACCCATTATAGAATACAATGCCCCATTTGGTATGTACCTCTCAAGACATCTGCAACAACTGGAAAGGCCACAGAAATACCTCACTAAAAGAATCACAGGCCTAAAGCAGATGCCTTATGCTGACCACCTTAAAAAACTCCAGCTATACTCTGTCACATATCATCTACTCCGAGGTGATCTCTGCTTAACATACAAGGCCATGCCAAACCCAGAGCTGTTGCACATGCTACACTTAAAGAAATCCCAATCCCTCAGAGCCACACACTCCAGGGATCTAAACCACAATAAACAAAACATGCTGGAGGGATAGGTTCCTGACCCAGAGACTCCCCATACTCTGGAATAGACTGCCCAGACATGTCAAGCAGAGCACCTCTTTGGCCCTCTTCAAAAGGAACCTTGATGACTGGATGGGAGAAAGGAAATTCACCCCAGGGATCATGTCAGTCACCCTGCTAGACAGGGGTCCAGGGAAGTAAATATTGTGGGAAGAAATAGCCAGGGAATTGTTATGGCTAGGCTTGTATAGGCCCTAGGGCCAGTAGCCTAGTACCAACCTATGAACCATATCCTAGACAAATCGTACCACAGCTCTATTAAAAGTGTCAGCTTACTCTGCTTCTACAAGTCAGTTTAAAGTTGTTATTAATGTGCTTTTTCCTTTTCTCAATGTAATATCTCAGTAACAGACCTGGCCCGGGGGGGGGGGTTATAACAAAATGGCAACAATAGCAGGGGTTTTTGCTTCTCTGCTCTGCACAGTCCTATAACAGAGTGCCTCGCTGACCCTCTTCAAGTGCAACCTTAATGAGTGGATGGAAAACCACAAATTTGTCCCAGGGTTTCCACCTGTGTCCCTCATTGACAGGTATTGACTGAGGTTTCTTTTTGGCTAGGCTTGTAAGGGCCCCAGGGCCTAGTATCCTCTGATGATCCTGAGTAATCTTGCTTTAGGCAATGCAGCAAAGATTACTGATATTCTACGATAGAACCAAGATCACTTTGGATTTACATTTATCTTATTGTAAATAAAGTTAATTAACTTTGAAGCAGAGTTAATTTGGGCACATATATGTTGGAGTAAATAATGGTATACTTCATACTTGGTGTCCTGTTTTTGTCATGACTACCTGTGAAAGTGAAGATATTTTTGCTAGATCTTTTTGATAAAACCATTTTCCCCAATATAGTAAATATAGTAAACTTATAAAATGAAATATTGGGTAAAAAAATGATAAAAAAATTTAGGAAATTGTTTGAAGATAGACCTAACTATGAGGTAACCATCATGACAACTGGAAAATATAAACAAAAGATTCAATTAGTAGATAAAAGACAAAAGGAAATAAATAACTGACTGGTTGTTGGGTCGGTCAATGTTTGTGTCCACTCTGCGGGAACTTTGAGAAAAGGAATACCTTGGAATTCATTAAAGAGCCTAGGCTGCTGGGCCATGCTCCCATGTTGCAGTATTTTGCAGTTCGGCAACATCTTAGCATCGATAAGGAAAGACACCATTGTTGGATAATTTCCATGTCTCTGAATTCGCAGTGACTACCGCAATGTGCAAATCATTGCTAACTACTGCCCATTTAAGTATTGGCATCAACCACCCCCCAGCCAGTCTCTCACACACACAAGTACACATTCAAACATACAGACACACACATACACGCACCACAGTCTCTTGCACATTTTTGCCCAATCCCCATACTAGCTTAAGTGCCATTAACTTATTCAAGCTTATAGCCACTTTTTTGTATTCTTCCAGTTGATACCCATAGCTGCCTATGGCATTCAGACATTTTTTGAGTCTGGGTTCTTTAACCAAATGACTTGCCAGCTAATAAAAGGCAGAATTAGAAAGGGCAAGAAGTAATTAACAAAATGACAGTAAGATTGTTAACCTAGGATGTCCTGCAGCAGAGAAATAAATAACTGTTTTCCACGTATTTACATTTTTGTATTTATGTTCATATTTTCATAAGTGACAGACCTGCATGCTATTGGGGTATATGGTGTGAAACAGGAAAATTCATAGTTAATGTTCAGTAATATCACACTATACTAGAGATACTGCTAGCTGTTTATTAGTAATTATGTCCCAGATTCTCCAAAGACCAGGCCATGTACTACTCACTAAATGAACTAATATGGCTAGCCTTTGGCAGAGTGGAGGCCATTACTTGTCCTGGCTAGAGTGGTACCATGGCAAATAGGCACATTATTACATAGGCAGGCACATACCCCTGCCCCATGTATCACATTGCCCTGTTCATCTCCATCAATTTCACTTGTTCCTGATTGAAACTCCTTCCTCTTATGTGTCTGACACTTCTATTTGGTTATAACCACTCTCCCCATTTTCAGGTCTCTGCGTAATTCCCCATCCCTTACAGTTCAATTATTCTTTATTATGATATCATCTTTTGAGAAATCAAAACTTGCTAATTAACACTATATGCAATGTGACATAAATAGGCAATTTATAAAGCTAGGTGTATTTGCAACTAACAGCAGGATTTGTTGTGAAGCAGAAGCCATTTACACTATGTGGGCAAGGCAATACAGTCTTGCTACTTGATAATTTAGGTTGTTCTGTGAACAGTGTGGAGTATATGACAGCTGTCATGCCACACCTTCTGTCCCTGCTACTCCCCCTTTCAACCTTTACAAATATTCCTCAGCTTCTACCTGTGTTTATACAAGTAGCACGGTATGATGTGTAAAGTGCATACGCAGTTTTTGTACAGGTAGCGCAGTATGTTGTATACAGTGCATGCACAGTTTTTGCACAGGTAGCACAGCATGATGTATACAGTACATGCACAGTTTATGCACAAATAGCGCAGCATGATGTATATAGTGCATGCACAGTTTTTGCCATGTCTCTATTTCCTGTCTTAGTGTGAGCCAGATGATCAAGAATGATAAGTGACCTATTGCAGGAACTGGTAATGGATGATGAGAAGGATTTATCAAAGATGACTCAGCTATTGTGGTGAGATGAAGGTAACCTGGCCCACTGCAGTGACAGTATTTAGATTCATAGGTAATTACTAGCCTAGCTGCCCTTGTAGGCCATCTTAAGCCTAGCAACTTTTTTTGCAAAAGTAAGTATCAACCCCTGTAATATGTGGCTTTGAGGTAAACAACTTAACCATTAAGCCAGACCTGAACACAAATGAGAGAGTGAGCCATATGGCATGTAGCAAGTGGACTGGCGACAAGTGTGTGGTGCTCTGTGGACTCTCATTCATGATGTAGCTCCATTGCACAAGGTGGAAGGGCTATAGCTATACAAAGAATGATAACTGAGCCCTTACATTCATGGGTGTACAAAGTAGCCACTAGGTGGCAGGATTAGGGTTATAAAGAAAAAAATCCCTGTTGGCTGCCTGGATGATGACTTCCTCTCTCCTCAAAATGTTTTTGCCACACTTAGTACAGGAACAAACAGATGTGCTCATGAGAGAGGAGGACTGGGGTTAATGGTTGCTGGGCACTGGACAAGAAAAAAATATAAATCCAAAGCCACAGTCTTTACTATCCAAAAGTATTGCTTTGTTTTTTTTGCTGTAAAGTTAACTGTGCCTTATGGTAAATACTGGGCAGTCAGCACAGTTATGCAGTTGAGGTACTGATTCTTAAATGAATAGGTGTATTTTACCTCCTCAGTCTTATAACTCACTGCTGTAGTATGAAAATTACTTTTTAGCGGAGTTCTGTTTACTAGCCTAACTTCCTTGCATGTAGTGTGTAGAGAAAACATATCACAAAGATTTGCTGTCAACATGCCTGCCTGTGCACCCCACTACCTATATGTATCAGGTGCTGCCAACATGCCTGCCTGCACACCTCACTACCTATCAGTAACAGGTGCTGCCAGCATGCCTGCATGTACAGCCTCTACCTATCTGTAACAAGTGCTGATAACATGCCTGCCTACACACCCACTACCTGTCTGTAGCAGGCATAGACAAGCCCCTTCTAAATCACAGGCTCCAACTCCCATGGCTCTCTATTCATTGTAAAATTCTCTGAGGTACTTGCCACCCACCTTAGATCTCAATGAACAGTATCTAGAACTATGTGCCTCTTCTAGTGATAAAACTAACAGGTATTATAGTGATGCAGCCAACAGCTTTCATGTGGCTCCAAACCAAAATGCACTTCCAACCAGTATTAGAAACTGCAAGTATCAGAAATTAAAACAACCACTAACTTTCAATACAAATTCCCACCTAGCTGTCATTGTAGGGATAAGTTATTACTGCCTGCTGCTATTCTTTGTCTTCCTCACGAATGATTTATCCCACTCTGTCCTGTAGTTCAGTTCATACTATCCTTGCTGAAGCTCAGATATTTACACTAATCTTACTATGTCCCTGTATAGCCTTCCATCCCAACAAGCTACCATCAGTCCTGTACTCCAATCCATGTATTCTTCTCCTCTACCTTATCTGTGCATCTCTGTCTTTTGCAAATCAGATTAGCTTCCATCTACTCCTTTCTGTCTTTATTAACTATATTTGTTTCACATCACATGACTGCTACCCATTTCACCTCCCACTTTCTTCTCACCTTTCCCTCAGACAACTATTTATTTCTTTTTCATTATATACACTTCTCAAACTTGCCACATATACTAGTATTTTCCCGGGTCTATATTATATCCTTGAACGCTTAAAAAAGCGAACGCTGATTGATCGAACTTATTTTCGCGAAACTGCAAAATATCGAAGCAGCAGAAACTTGAATTTTTTCCTAAGGAAAGAATTTGGTTGTCCGTTTCTGTTGCTTTGGTATTTTCAGTGTTATGGTGGAAAGTTACCGGTCGGATTCAGGTAAGTGTGCGATTGTGTGGATGTGAGTGTTAGGGTGATTTAGGTGAGTTAGGGTTAGGGCTCGGGTTAGGTGTGTGTGCGATTGAATGGACATGAGGGTTAGGGCGGATTTAAGTGAGTTAGGGTTAGGGAGTGAGCGAGGTGAGTGTGCGACAGTGACGGACCTTAGGGTTAGGGTCTGGGTTAAGGTAAGTGGGTAGTTAGTGGTGTGTGCGTAGTAGGGTTAGGTATCAGATTTTAGGTGTATGTGTGTGGATTTCTGTTTGTTTGGTGTGCTTGTGTTGTGTGTATGTGTTTTGGATCAGGAATTTTTTTCCCTGGGAAAAAAATAGCTGATCTGACAGTTCGAGATTGTAAGCTTTCGCTTAAATTAGGTCGATCAATCAGCGTTCTCTTTTTTAAGCGTTCGATGATATAATATAGACCCTACTTTCCAGCTCACTATTGCTCTTCTAACCCGTTCTTTCCTTTCCTTAACTTCATATTTTACAGTGGTTTGCTCTTTTGTTTGGAAATAGTGTATCTTTCTATAACTTACTAACTAGCTAAATATCAGCATTCATAGTTCATAGCTGCTCAAGGTGTATTCTGAATGAGTTCTTCCAATAACAATGGTTTGATTTTGTACATATTGATGTATATCCGGTGATCTGCAGCACTGACATTCCCAATCACAACTAAATCCTTCTACACTTTTGGTGCTTTGCTTTTATATGTTTGTTATGAACTATTCTCTCTGGACAATCACTGAAAGAGAGCTCTACTGATTTGCACAATAATGGCCAACAGTTCAGTCTAAGTGCTTGCAAACTAGTTCATTTTATTCCTTTTCTTCTTAAGAGTACATGGCGCTGATATAGTGTTAGAAGTAATTTCAGGATTGCTCATAAAAATCTACTGAGGGGCATTTATTATTTATAGTTAGTCATTAATTTTATTTGTTTTTCTATTATCTTGAAGTGGAAAAATAGCAGAACATGTAAAGATTGCTTGTTTAGGAATGTCATTTTATTTAAACATTCTAATATCTTAAATGCTTAAATCTCGAAAGGTAAATCTGTATGTATGATATATATATATATATATATATATATATATATATATATATATATATATATATATAAACAAAACCAAAAACATTACATTGAAATTGTTACAATAAATATGTATATAAAATATCTGCTTATGAAGTGACATTTGTTTGAATCCCAAAAGACTGAACTGAAATCATTAAGCACCATTTATTTTTGTCAAATTCCACTTAAGTGAAATATCATAATCACCCATGGTAAAACTGTTAGAAAGTGTTTTCTGTAAGGACAGCTCTCAGCCTAACACACATGCACACACCTTAATTAAAAACACTAATTACACACATGCAACTGACGAAAAAAGGAGAAAAGGCCGACATAATCACTGCCATTGCATAAATAGAAACTTTCCCAGCAGAGACTGTGTACATGTAACAGATATCACAGTGTGGAAAATTGGTGAGATAAAACTTCATCATATAGATTGACATTTCTTCTTTTGTATTACAGAACTCCATGTAACAATGCTACACTCAAGTAAGTCCACTATCAAGTAAATGAATAGTCCAATAAGTGGAGTTTCAGCCAATTTGCCTGTCCTTTGAAAATCAATCAAATCTTCTTTAAGCTGTCATATATATCTATATAGTCCCCGGGATTCATGAACACTCCATGCAAGAATAAGCTACTCATGCACGGAGTGTTCTGTGTCTGTGTAGAGCAGCAGCGCCTTGTATATCCATGAAGGCACTCTGCTGTGCTCTCTACATGGACATGATCTGTGTCCGAGTGCAGGGGGCATGTCCGAGCAGTGCATGGATGCTAAACACACCCTCTGCACTCAGAAAGTGCCGTATGGCACTTTCTAAGCCATACTGGAATAATATTAAAGCTTAGCTCTAATATTATGCCAGTAGTAAGTGTTCCCGGACACTGACATGTAAAATCAGTGTCCGTGGACACTGAAAATGGCAAAAGGAAGCAATACAGGGGGTGTGTCATGGTTTCTGAGACAGCACTTCTGCATGGTGCAGAAGCAGGAAATGTGTGCAAATGCACACACATACCCATCAACCATACAGATATTCGCAGAATGCCAGATGTTAGTCTTATAAGTTTGATCCACTCCACATATGAGATGGTTGGCTGGCAAAATAGTGGAAAATCATTAAAGAGTGAAATTGGAAAATAATGACAGACAATGCAATTTCAGACATTGTACCCTTCAGAAAAGTCATGGCAATGCAATGCATGTTATCCTATCAACTTTCTAAGTTTGCCATAGCAATATTTAAAATCCATCTCTATTTCTCCCCCATCACAGCAGGCTTTGTCCAGATATCCTGCCCTAACAGGCAGAAAACAATGTGCATACCCCTAAAGTAAAATAAAAATAGAATGCAAAGTTAAATATTTTTTTTTTCTGTTCCCAATAAAGTTAAAGCGTAGCTGAATGGGTGTGTGCATTGTGCATCTATGCATAGCAGAGTTTAAACATCTAAAGCAGTTAAATTGAAACATACAGCCAAAACAGTATAAGTGGAATAGTGTAGTGGTTAGAGCGTTCACTTAACATGCACTCAGTTATGGTTCGAGCCCCAAAGCAGTCCATTCATTTTCATACGTGAAACATGGCTAAAATATATTTTCTTATAAATAGGTAGTGAATATTACACATTTGTTAACCAGGGTAGTGTAGCAGGTGAGCACAGAAACCACGAAAAAATCACTGTCCAGAAAAAACACAGCACGGAAGGCAAGGAAGAAGTAACAAGGAAGATTCCTTTAATCCAACAAAATGTACGTTCTGGTACCTCGGCAATTCACCTTCATGGAACATTTACCATGTGCACACATCTTCCTTTTATATCGTAGTGTAGCAGGTGAAAATGTAAGGTGTCAGGTTAGTACAGATGTGAAACCCCCACATAAACACAGGTGTCCCAGACAGTATAGCCACAAAAGAATGTAATGTAATGAAAGTACATAAAATGAGAATAATAATAATAATTATAATAAGTAATACTAATGATAGTCCGTAAAATAACAGCTAACCAATGCTAAACTAAGCTCAGCTGTACTTAGATGGAGTGAGCATTTCTGAAATATGTATGCTTAGCAAGAATTAGCATAGCTAAGAAGATTTGCACACTAGTAAGCAGGGCTTAGCTTCTACCTCTTTAAGCAATGCTTACCTATGCTAAGCAGGTGTGCTTGGTGCTTAGCTTAGCTCAGCTCAGTATATTCAAAATTGTCCAATCACAGCAAAGGGTGGGAAATCAGCTCTATTTAAACCTCACAGGCGGGAATACAGCCCATAACCAATTGTAGCTCCCCACTGCAGGCACTATGGCTGGTGTTGGTGAAGGTGTGCACTTTTGGGTGCAGTACTGGGGCATTCAGGAGTCCAGGGTCATGGTTGGACTCCTTGTAGAAAATCATGACATGAGACTGCTGCATGACCAGTACCAGGGCTCCCAATACAATGCGGAGGCCTGGGAATGTCTCGCCTGTGATCTCACCAGTGCCACTGGCAACCCTTGGACTGGTGAGCAGGTCTGGCACCACTTTGCTGACTTGAAGAGGAGGAAGAGGGAGCTTGAGGATGAGTGGGTCCAAGATGCCCGGACAGGTAATGCTCCAGGTGTGTGTAAGTATCAGTCACAATAACTGTTTTTCAAAGTTCAGCCTGTGTATGTGATGGATAGGTATGCATAAATGTTTTTCTTCTCACCTGTACAGCTGCATATGAGAGGACTGTGAACTTGGACACCCATGCCAGCAGGCTGCTAAGGCTGTGTTGCGAGGCTGGTGAGTAACAATCTAGCTTGTAGTATTCAGAGCAAATAAATAAAAATAAGTATTATGTCACCTTGCAGTATTTAAAAATGGGTATGTTTTTTATTGAATAAACAAACTCATAGGAGAGTAATACTGACATACAGGTTATATAGCAATAAAATTGCAAGTACTTGTCAATAAAAGTCAAAACCCCAGACTGGTTGTGCTTACTTTGGTATTGTATGAATTGAAAAGTGTACAGTTTATGCATAGCAAATATAGCTCTGGAAGCATTAAACAATCAAGGCTCATCTGACAAAGATTGTGGAGTTATAAAACAGGAGATTAACTACATGAAATATTGCATGCACCAACATCTGATATTTGAATAGTAATGTTGTGTTAACCAGTGTTTTCCACACTGTGCTATACAAGACGTATGTGCTATGCATGAATGTCAGAATTACAACTTCAGAGTGTACAACCAAGAGAGTATTAGACAGAAAACAGTCAAACAAGAGGCAGCAGTTCCTCAATAGCTCATTCTGATGAAACACAAACCTGTTGTATTTTTGGCACAAACAGGCATAGTTCGAATCTGGGGAGTGGTAGTAAGGTGTATGCATAATTTCACAGAGGATTTTGTGAATATGTGTAGAAACAGTCAGGTAGTGTGAACAGAAATTTTCTCGACAGGTCTGCCAGGTAAGAAAAGGTATTAAGTAGCTATAAGAAACCTGTAGTTATACTGTGTCCAATACCCACTGTCCAACCCCATGGCTGCAAATGACAGAAAGATAAGTACATTCACTAAGTAGTCTTGACCAAGAAATGTTCCTCAAGTGTCACACTGTCATAGCTAGTGATCACTGCTGCCAACAACAAGGGTAACTGATAGAAATTAAGGCAGAGTGTGGCAGTAGCGCGCGCGCACACACACACACACACACACACATGGTATGAGTGCACTTATATAACCCTGACTATGTGAATATGGGTAGAAACAGTCAGGTAGTGTTAAAAGAAATTTCCTCCACAGGTCTGCCAGGTAAGAAAAGGCATAAAGTAGCTATAAGAAGGCTGTAATTATACACTGTGTACAAACATACCACTGCCCAAACTAAGGCCATAGGTTGCTGTAAAGTGAGGTAATACCTGGAGAGTAATGATTAGAGCAATGATCATTAAAGTTGTAAGCACTTCAAGCATATACAGTTGTTAATTGACATCTCTCTCTCTCCCCCACCTTATCTGCACCAATAATCTAAACACATAAATCAATGGATATGTTTTGTCACCAAACCTACTGTTGGGACATGTGTCTTATTGTTCTACAAATATTGAAATGTTTTTCTACTAATGTTCCCTGTTCAAATACTATCATTGGTGGCCTGTTGCTATCAATGTAACCATGCTGTTATAATGCCCACTGTGCCACCATATATGCATGTATTCTGTTTGCTATGCAATTGTTCCAAATCTGTTGTTTTTGGTTAATGGGAATGCCTATGCATGCTGTCATAACTAATCCTGCAATGTGTTTTTAATGACTAACCAACATATGTTGTAAAACTGCAGCACCATAGCACATCTGGGAATGCAGATCCCAGTGGATCTGCTTGCCCTGCCTCAACTGGCTGTGGCACCAGGCCCCAGTACATCTGTGACCCACCCCAGGACCTCCTTGCCTGCTGGTCCTACACCACCTTTGGGTGGAATTGCCTCATGGGATAGGGCTCCCCTCCCTGGGTGTGGGCATGAACAGGATCCTGTCACCCGAAGCCAAGTACGGGGATTGGTGCATAGTGAGCTTTGAAAGGAGTTTAGAGATCTGCTATGCCAACTTGAGAGCTGCATGGCGCATCTAGAGGGTCAGCCTGCCCCTCCTGCTTAGCCCCCAGCATAGCCACCTTCGGGGCTGTGAAGGTGCAGTGGTGACTACCCATGGGTGGGGACCTCAGTCCTACTGTATCCATTTGGGGGCTTGTGGGCATCTGATTCCCAACCACCCCTCCCTGTCGAAGGTGTTTACCCCACATGTGTCATATACTACCCTGTCTGCTGTCTTGTCTGTCTTCCTACCCAACCTACCTTCCCAAATATGCCTACTATCCTTCCCCAACATCCCACTCTCACCTTAAAAAAAAGGGCAATCTGTTCCTACAAAAAATGTCGCCCCATACATAGCTGTCCATTTCTCACACCTGTCCACTGGACACATGTATTCTGGTCTAATTGGCTTCACAACACATTATTGTTGTTCTCACCCCTCTCTCAGGAGTTTGAGTGTCCAGATTTATCTCCAAATTGTGTATATATGCACAGCTGTTGCTATAGAAGGAATGGACAGCTATGGACCTTCCCTACACCCATCCTGCATGTCCCTAGCTATCTTTCATAATGTTTTTCCCTCTGGGTGTCCCCTTTTTTCACCACTATCCTATCACCCCTTTTTTTCTTTTCTTTTAGAGAAATTAGCACAGGGTTAAGTGGGTGTAAGTGGGAGTAAGCATGTTTGTGTGGTCCTAAGTGAAGCTAACTCATATTAAGCACTTCTAGGGCTAACTGTGTAAGCATAGTTCATCGTAAGTTAGCATCACTTAGCTCTGTGCAAACCCGCTTATAACTGCTTAAAAATCCCTTAATCACTCTGTATCCAAAAGCCCTTGTTCTGCCCATCAGCAAAATAATCAGCCCCAGCAAGTCTTGAACCCAGGACCCTGCACACCATAGCCACAGCAATCTACCACTAAGCCATGTGAGCTGTAGGTCTGTGTGATATTTATCAAACATATCATTCAGTAGAGTCATTCAACAGTAGGGAAAAGATTCTGTAGAATTAGTCAAGTTTTTTATGTGTGTGTGTGTGTGTGTGTGTGTGTGTGTGTGTGTGTTTATATATATATATATATATATATATATATATATATATATATATATATATATATACATATATATATATATATATATAGATACACACACACACACACACACACACACGAATGTATATGTGTATTGAGATGCATATACATATGTACAAATAAATACATAATATATGTAAAGATATACATATGAAATATATATGTCTAGATATACAAGTATAGATAGAAGAGTAAATAAGATATATCTATGTACATAAAAAAATATATATAGATGTATATACATATATATATATATATATATATATATAAGTACATATACATATATATATATATATATATATACCTACTCAGCACAGACTCCACGTGGGCCAGCAGAGTAATCCAGGCTACAGAGAGCTGAATAAGCGACTTTTCTTGATACTAAGTATATTTTCTGTTGCTTTCCACATCTGAATACCTAGCGACTGTATTTCGCCTGCCTTTCTGTTACATTGAAACTGTTTTTACTGCATTTAACTTAATATTGCACTTGGAATCCTTGTTTGTTACTTTTTGACTGTATTTGTAGCAATTCTTCTGTGTAAGCTATAATAGCTGATTTATAGCATTTATAAGTGTTTGCTGTACCTGTTTCTGCCTATTTAAAAAAAAACGAAAAAAAATATATCTCTTGTTTTTCCCGCTTTACTGAGGTAGTTTAGTCCAGTTTCAGAGTTGCTGACTCCTGGACTTTGGTTGTAGTTCCTGTGTACTGTTTCCTTGCCTTATTTGGGGGAGAGGAAGTTACCTTGCTTACCAGTGGGAGTGGGAAGCATTGAGCTGCCTTTTGTCCAGTTTTGTGAGGCTTCAGCCGGCAACTGGTAGTTTATTGGTCGTTTTGGGCCAGTTTCTAGCTTTTTCCAGCCCCCTGGTATAAAACGCGCTAAACGCGTTTTCCAGCTTGTACCTACTCAGCACAGACTCCACGTGGGCCAGCAGAGTAATCCAGGCTACAGAGAGCTGAATAAGCGACTTTTCTTGATACTAAGTATATTTTCTGTTGCTTTCCACATCTGAATACCTAGCGACTGTATTTCGCCTGCCTTTCTGTTACATTGAAACTGTTTTTACTGCATTTAACTTAATATTGCACTTGGAATCCTTGTTTGTTACTTTTTGACTGTATTTGTAGCAATTCTTCTGTGTAAGCTATAATAGCTGATTTATAGCATTTATAAGTGTTTGCTGTACCTGTTTCTGCCTATTTAAAAAAAAAAAAAAAAAAAAACGAAAAAAATATATCTCTTGTTTTTCCCGCTTTACTGAGGTAGTTTAGTCCAGTTTCAGAGTTGCTGACTCCTGGGCTTTGGTTGTAGTTCCTGTGTACTGTTTCCTTGCCTTATTTGGGGGAGAGGAAGTTACCTTGCTTACCAGTGGGAGTGGGAAGCATTGAGCTGCCTTTTGTCCAGTTTTGTGAGGCTTCAGCCGGTAACTGGTAGTTTATTGGTCGTTTTGGGCCAGTTTCTAGCTTTTTCCAGCCCCCTGGTATAAAACGCGCTAAACGCGCGTTTTCCAGCTTGTACCTACTCAGCACAGACTCCACGTGGGCCATCAGAGTAATCCAGGCTACAGAGAGCTGAATAAGCGACTTTTCTTGATACTAAGTATATTTTCTGTTGCTTTCCACATCTGAATACCTAGCGACTGTATTTCGCCTGCCTTTCTGTTACATTGAAACTGTTTTTACTGCATTTAACTTAATATTGCACTTGGAATCCTTGTTTGTTACTTTTTGACTGTATTTGTAGCAATTCTTCTGTGTAAGCTATAATAGCTGATTTATAGCATTTATAAGTGTTTGCTGTACCTGTTTCTGCCTATTTTAAAAAAAAAAAAAAAACGAAAAAAATATATCTCTTGTTTTTCCCGCTTTACTGAGGTAGTTTAGTCCAGTTTCAGAGTTGCTGACTCCTGGGCTTTGGTTGTAGTTCCTGTGTACTATTTCCTTGCCTTATTTGGGGAGAGGAAGTTACCTTGCTTACCAGTGGGAGTGGGAAGCATTGAGCTGCCTTTTGTCCAGTTTTGTGAGGCTTCAGCTGGTAACTGGTAGTTTATTGGTCGTTTTGGGCCAGTTTCTAGCTTTTTCCAGCCCCCTGGTATAAAACGCACTAAACGCGCGTTTTCCAGCTTGTACCTACTCAGCACAGACTCCATGTGGGCCAGCAGAGTAATCCAGGCTACAGAGAGCTGAATAAGCGACTTTTCTTGATGCTAAGTATATTTTCTGTTGCTTTCCACATCTGAATACCTAGCGACTGTATTTCGCCTGCCTTTCTGTTACATTGAAACTGTTTTTACTGCATTTAACTTAATATTGCACTTGGAATCCTTGTTTGTTACTTTTTGACTGTATTTGTAGCAATTCTTCTGTGTAAGCTATAATAGCTGATTTATAGCATTTATAAGTGTTTGCTGTACCTGTTTCTGCCTATTTAAAACAAAAAGCGAAAAAATATATCTCTTGTTTTTCCCGCTTTACTGAGGTAGTTTAGTCCAGTTTCAGAGTTGCTGACTCCTGGGCTTTGGTTGTAGTTCCTGTGTACTGTTTCCTTGCCTTATTTGGGGGAGAGGAAGTTACCTTGCTTACCAGTGGGAGTGGGAAGCATTGAGCTGCCTTTTGTCCAGTTTTGTGAGGCTTCAGCTGGTAACTGGTAGTTTATTGGTTGTTTTGGGCCAGTTTCTAGCTTTTTCCAGCCCCCTGGTATAAAACGCGCTAAACGCGCGTTTTCCAGCTTGTACCTACTCAGCACAGACTCCACGTGGGCCAGCAGAGTAATCCAGGCTACAGAGAGCTGAATAAGCGACTTTTCTTGATACTAAGTATATTTTCTGTTGCTTTCCACATCTGAATACCTAGCGACTGTATTTCGCCTGCCTTTCTGTTACATTGAAACTGTTTTTACTGCATTTAACTTAATATTGCACTTGGAATCCTTGTTTGTTACTTTTTGACTGTATTTGTAGCAATTCTTCTGTGTAAGCTATAATAGCTGATTTATAGCATTTATAAGTGTTTGCTGTACCTGTTTCTGCCTATTTTAAAAAAAAAAAAAAAAAACGAAAAAAATATATCTCTTGTTTTTCCCGCTTTACTGAGGTAGTTTAGTCCAGTTTCAGAGTTGCTGACTCCTGGGCTTTGGTTGTAGTTCCTGTGTACTGTTTTCTTGCCTTATTTGGGGGAGAGGAAGTTACCTTGCTTACCAGTGGGAGTGGGAAGCATTGAGCTGCCTTTTGTCCAGTTTTGTGAGGCTTCAGCTGGTAACTGGTAGTTTATTGGTCGTTTTGGGCCAGTTTCTAGCTTTTTCCAGCCCCCTGGTATAAAACGCGCTAAACGCGTGTTAGCACGATTTAGCGCGGAGTTGCAACCGTTGCACACTAGGGCAGCGGCGGTTAGCTAAGTTTAAACTATTCAGGCCATCTAAAGTCCACTCTCCAAATTTTCCCTTAAAACTACCTTCCTCAAGCTATACTACTGATCTAATAGGCGTATCCTATAACTAAAAAATTAATCTCTACTTGACTCCAAGTAGACTATTCTCTATCTGTAAAGCCTAGCACTTGCTACTACAGTACTTATCACCTTGTTAGCACTCTTGTTGGAGACAGTACCCCCAAAAAAACCTAACCCCATTTCTCGGTCACCCACATCCCTGAAATCTTTTAAAGTTTTTTGTCTATTCATTCTAGTATGACGTGGGAACAGTTGCTAGTGTCCTCTCCTGGTCAGCTGGTGAACCTGGGAATATTGAGGCAATGTTACAATTGCCTCATGTACACAGACAACCCTCTCCTCCTCCCACCAAACACAAATACATGCGAGATGCACTTATACGGCCAAACTGGAGGCTGAGCTCTCTCAACATAGGACTGGCAAGACCAGACAGGAGGAGAAGGTAACCACACACATTACATACCCAGTCACACATAGTACCATCACAACTTCAAATCATACACATAATCACACAAAGACATACTCGGAGGCTCTGACCAAAAATCTACCAAAACAGCAGAGGCCACCAAAGCAGACACCCAAACAACTACCACCTCAGAACACAACACCTGCAACACATAGACCACATAGTCAGAGTGTCAAACAGTCACAGCCCTCAAGGACAAACACAATGCCAAGCATACTCGTCATTGGTGACTCAATAGTCAGACACACTGACGTCCCGCTCACCAGATTGAATAAGGAGAAGGTCACAGTAAGCTGCCTGTCGGGCGCTAGAATCCGCCACATAACGCAAGCACTCAGGTCTCTCAACAGCAGGTACAAGTACGACTCAGTCATTGTCCACGCTGGTGTAAACGACCTGAGATGTACCTCCTTGGACTACATGAAAAGAGACATTGAGGAGCTCTCTGATTATGTAGCCCAGGCAGGTATGACCCTGACATTGAGCAGTATCCTACCTTCACCAAAAATGATGCCACAATACAGAGATAAGATGATCAGCTTTAACAATTGGCTTAAAGTCTGGTGTCATTCAAAGGGGATCCAATGTCTGTCTGCCTGGGATGACATGCTGGACAAGCCGCGCTGCTTCGCAAGGGATGGCTTGCACCTGTCACCCCTGGGATTCCGGGTATTTGCAAAGGCTATTGCCACCCCCATAGTGCCTTTTTTAGGCAAGGCTCAAATTCTAAACCTACCACCCTAGAACTCAATAATGGAAAAAAAACTAAGGGTAATGCTGCTCAGTGCCAGAAGTCTCAATCTCAAAATGCACGCACTCGAGGCCCTTCTCAGTATGGAGAACATCGATGTCTGTGCTGTGACAGAAACCTGGTTCAAGGCTCCTGAGAGCACCCCAGCACTATCAGGTTTTACCTCATATCATGCGTTCCGGCCCCAAAATTCGGACAATACCAAGAAAGGAGGGGGGGTGTCCATATTCATGAAGGACACCCACACCTCAAGATTGGTGGCAACGCACGATGCATCGGAGACCATCCAGGTGCAATTAACCATAGGCAAGACTGCTCTGCAATTTGTAGCATGTTACAGGCCACCCTCGCAAACCCAGGAACCTCACATGGCTTTCCTGAAAACACTGGAGGGGATAAATGTATCTCCAAACACCATTATACTAGGTGACTTCAATTACCCAAATATAGACTGGGAACACTACTCAAGCCCAAACACTCTGGCCCAAAAGTTCCTGGAATTCATAAACTCAAATGCCATGGAACAACTAGTCACCATCCCCACAAGAGGAGAAAACATACTTGATCTCATCATCACGAACATGGGAGCACAATGTTCAACACCTGAAGTATACCCCTCACTGGTGAGATCAGATCACAAGCTAATCTTGCTGGAGGTCCTCATCCCACCCCACCTGAAACAAAAAACCACAGTAAAGAACTTCTCAAAAGCTGACT
>NC_056747.1:1155807575-1155870075 GCF_019279795.1 Protopterus annectens | reverse complement strand
CATTGTCTAATTTCATTCTACTAATAACATATTGATGTTCATACATCCTTTCACGGAGTTTACACTCCGTTTTACCCACATAAAATGCGGGGCACCTTTAGCATTTTGCCACATAAACAACCATTCTAGTATTGCAGTTAAATCTGGCTTTAAATTTAATATGGTGACCATTAACCATCAATGAATATGAGTTGTCCACAAATTTACAATAATTACAATATCGGCATTTAAACATGCCAGTGATTTTAGGAGGTACCCTTTGTTGACGTTCAAGTAAGTTTTTAAGATTATAACCCCTCTTATATGTAACACTTGGGCCACCCCCCCAATTTAACACAAATATTGTGGTTAATACCAAATAATTCCCAATTCTTCTTGATAACCTCAAAACACGACCGACTATGTAGATTGTGTGTAGTTATCAAGCTAGGGACCTTCTGTGTCTCAATTTCATGCCCAACTATTGGAAAGTTATCCATACCTTCTAACCTATTTTCAACAACTGGTATTTGCTTAAAACGCAACAAAGGTTGATAATACCATTTGTTCTCTCAAACTGGACCTCATGTATTAAATCATCTCATAAGTAACCGGATAACCTCTGTTCAAAAACATTGGTTTTAAAACTTGACATTCATACACAAAGTCACTATCCTCACTCACAATTCGTGCTACTCGCACAAGTTGTCCTTTAATAACAGAACGTTTTTGATGGTATGGATGACAGCTTGTGAAGTGCAAAAAGGAATTGGAATAAGTTCTTTTCCTATAGATAGTGGCTGTAATAATACCTAATTCCCTATTCTTTGTAAGCCATACATCCAAGAAAGCTATTGATTCTGTATTAAAGGAAGCTGTACATTGCAAGAATTGCGTCGATTCATTGAATGTTTGTAATATAGAATTACTATTGACTACATCACCTTTAAGAAGAATGAAGATATCATCCAAAAAAACGAGTATAATATACTATTTGCTCCTTAAGTCCAGAATTATTGAAGACATATTCGGCCTCCCAATATGCCATAACAAGATTAGCTATACTAGCCCCACATGGGGAACCCATAGCTACTCCGACTTTTTGCAAATAAAAATTATCACTGAACATAAAAAAATTGTTGTTTAAAACAATTTCCATCAGGTTGGTTACTAATGATATCTCACCAGGTGGAGCCCCTTCCCTCTGCAATAGAAGACTAACCCATTCTAAACCTAGCTCTTGAGGAATACAGGTATATAGATCTTTAACATCCACCGTAAAAAAGTTGTAGTCCGTCCTAAACTCCAAATCATTTAAATTTTGGAGAAATGACCATGAGTCTTTACATATCTGACTTTGCTTTGTCACATATTTTTGCAAAATGGAATCAACAACTTTTGCACAAACATAGGTGGGTGAGCCCCTACCATCAACTAAGGGTCTCAAAGGGGGGTTAACCTCATTTTTATGTATCTTGGGAATGCCAAAGATACAGGGATATCTAGGATAAGATGTATATAAATAGTTATAGATGTTTTGTTCTATTCTACCTTCAATGAACATATCCTCTATGTAACTCTTAATCTTATTGTATGCCCCATTAACTTCAGATCTAGAGCTTAAAGCATAGGCTGGATTGTCCAATAGTAAATACATCCTCTCTTCATAATCGATGTTATCAAACATTACGAGACCCCACCTTTGTCAGGTTTACAGATACGTATGTTCTGAGATTTTATATAATCCAAACATTGGGTTTCAAATTCGGTGATATCAGTATTTCTGGTAGACTTCCTATTTTTTAACAACTGTCTAAAATCCAATTCACAAAGCTGCTCAAAAGTTTGCAATAGTGGGTGTAAAGGAGGATTAAAAGTACTAGAAATGTGGAACTGGCCACCATCAAAAACATTGGTACTTGCATCCATCATTAATAAGAAATTTAACTTCCTAGTAAACACCTTAAGGTCAATTACAGTCTTAGCTAAGTCAAATTTTTGAGCTGGCACATAAGTATAACCTTTAGACAGAAAATCCACAATGTCTAATGGTATAAAGGCAGACGAAAAATTGTAAACCTTAAAGTCACCTGTCCTATTAGTAATAATTATAGGTGGTTTGACTGTTCCCCCCTCATCAGATAGACACATAATAATGTCATCAGTACTGGAGCAAGGCAAAATAATGTCAGGTAGATGATTATCAACTGGTGAACACAAATTGTTCATGTTCAAGTTTTGTGGTAGTTCAACCTCCGCTGGAAAGTTTTCGGTTGGTAATTCTTCCGTTGTTTCGGTTTCGCACCCATATAATTGACAGATTGAAAATTTTCATTATGCCTATTACTCAAACTAGTGTTGTTATTGTTTGCATAAAAGTGCTGTAATGTCTCACTTCTCCTTAACTCAGGTTGATTATCGTACTTAATATTAGTCCGTTGAGGTATTTGTTGACAATTTGCTTTATTAGATTGACCCCTAAAGTCCCCACATTGTTGTTGGTTACCAAGAACAACATTATTCCCAGTTACTGAAACATCCCCTACTAAAGGGTCACGCCAAACTTGAGCCACCGGTGGCAAAGGATAAGCAACCCCTTCAGAGTAAGCTTTAATGTCACGATCAAGTTTTTTCACTTTATTATTTTTCAGTTTGGCCAAATACTGGTCAATACTAGAAAAAAATACGTGCGTACTCATATTTATACCTAAGGAATTGTTCAAGTTTTATACTATTATCGAGTTCAGTCACTTTAGTAGATAATTCATCCACCCAAATGTTATAATGCTTGACCATCAGGTCCAGTAATTCAAGACCCTGGCAGTCGAATAAAACTAATAAGTCCCTATGGAAATCGGAATTTGTAACAAGCCCAGTTGGATACTGGTAATGTCTGAGCCCTTTAGGGACAATTTTCTGCTTCAAACATTCGCGGAAATATATTTCAAGTTGGAGTTTTTTAACTTTAATTAAATAACCATCCAATGTTTTGAGCTTAAAGACAATGTCATTCTTAACACTATCATTACCTTTTTCACGTTGCTGGTCACCAATATTAGCAGATGGAATGCCAGAAAAAGAAAAATCCTCAGCCAGCCATTTATTAATTTCTGGCTGCCCAATCATGCAAGGTTTTCCATTGGTAAGCATGCCAGTTACTGAATCAGGGTTCTCTAAAGTCACAACACTTGGACTAGAATCAGTACGCAAAAGTTGTGTCTTATTTATAGTAGTAATGTTGTTGTCATTCACAACTCCTCTATTTGTAGCAGCGTTACAAGGAGCAGCGTTACTAAAAGTATTCAAAGCTGGATTAAATAAAGTATCAACAGGTACTGTCATATTAACTTGCCTCTGTGAAGCCGATGGTCAGTGCTTAATTCCACTAGTTGATGAAATTGCACTAGCACCTCCCTGGTCTTCAACACACACCGAGGAAGGAAAATGTGGATTGCTTCCATCAAAAGTGGGTAAAACGGCTGGAACAGGTAAAAATGTACGCAATTCCTTTTGTTGGGTATCCAGCCGGTCAAGCCTCTGAGAAATAGAATCGAGTCTTGCAAGTAAAGTATCCAAAGCATTGTTATTAGTCATTAAAATATTGGAAGAGGAAGCGGAATGCTCTTCCTTATCGTTGTTCCTTAACAACTCAGGTGTAATGCCAGGTTCGAAACTTGAGTTCAAAACTGTGCCGGATGCCATAACCAACTGTGTAAACCAAACAAAAAACCAAACTAAGAAACTATAAAACGGGCACAGAACAAAAACAAGAGCGAACCTGCGTAAGAATTACTAAAACAAACTGTTATTTATTTGAAGCTCTTTTCGTGCACTTGATGAGCACACTTCATCAGAAAAACTATTAAAATACACAAGTCAGGTTTATATAGACCAAACAATCAAGTTTTCAATTAAACTTTTAAATAACCCGCCTTTCTTTTTCTTAAAGCTACAGATATATAAGTAGTTCAAAATGACATATAATAACTCTTCGCTGTAAAAATATATATATAAGCTAACACTCAATAGTAACTAACATAAAACTAAGATATTATATCTACATATGTATGCATATAATATAAATTTATACGCTTTATGTATATTAAAAGTAATGTAACATACATTATGAAGTTAAACTACCAATGTACAATGGTACTTGGTGCAAACATATGTGTCTGTATAACCTATGACTCCATAAAGTCAACAACAACTCTACAACGGAAGGAGGAAACTGATATATGGAATAAGGTTAAGTCCCAAGACTGGAAAAAACCCTTATCAGCCTCAACAAAAAGATGAGATTCCTCATGAAATACTCTAAAGCTAGCTGTGAAAACAGAATTGCAGCACACAATAAAGACATCCACAAGGCCTCCTGTACTTATGTAAAGAATCTCCATGGCAATACTAACGTGCTCTGAGCTACTGCACAATGTTAACTCCTATACTGAGGCAACAGATATTGCCAATATACTGGCACACAGATTCAGTGGCAACTTTACCCCTACCCCACCACCAAAGGACCAATCACGATACCAGTACACTGCCAGGCACTCAGTAGTTCTGCTTCTTTGGTTAACACACCACTGTCCAAGGCCAAGAATACAGCTTTTATTGGACCTGGCAATATCCCTGGCTGTCTTCTGCATGAACTACAGAGTGAACTGGCACCTCACCTGTGTGCCCTGTTCAGCCTCACCTCAGGCTTTGTCCCTACTGACTGGTGCACTGCTACAGTTATCCCTCTCCACACAGGAGAGGTGGCTGCAGATCCTGTGAAGTATTGCCCCAATAGCCTGACAAGGCTGTCATGCAAAGCTCTAGAACGCATCATCATGGACCTAAAACCTGGGATATGGGAATCTCCAGACACAGGATCCCACACAGTTTGCTTTTGTGAAGGGTAGATCATGCCAGTTCAATCAACCTGGTTGACTTCTTTGAGTCAGACACCAGAGCTGTGGATGAAGACATGGTGGTTCATACAACCTACCTCATTCTGGCCAAGTCCTTTGAAAACATTCCCCACTCAGGGTTCATGGATAAACTCACTAAGCTATGCATCAACCCCGATAACAGTAGGTGGGTTGCAAACTGTCTCACAGATAGAACCCACAGTGTGAAAGTAGCTGAGCCCAAGTCGGACTGCTGACCAGTCATGTGTGGAGTTTCACAGGGTTCGGTCCTGGGACCTCTCTTGTTTGGTATCAACTTCTCTGAAGTCCATGCCAACATGAAGGGACTCTGGCTGACAATGTTTGCAGATGATTGAAAGCTGGGAGCTATTAACTATCTAAGTGACGTTGACATCCTACAGAAAGGCCTCACCGAGACCAGTGACTGGTGGCAGAGCCATGGCTTTAATCTCAGTGTTAGTGAACGTGTTGTCATCCCCCTTTGGGATGTCAGGCACTAAAGGGGTGTTACAGCACCAAGAATCAGACACCAATGTGAAAGTGCATACCCACATCCAGTTCCACCACAGTCACAGTCAAATACTGGTAGGTCAGGTGAACAGTAGAGTATATGGACTATGTGAAGAAATACATAATAGTTTTCCAGTCACACACTACCCCTACATATAGTGGTCCAATTCTTAGTGTAGTCTGAATCCTGACCATGATACAGGACATCTCTCAGTCTGCTGCTACAAAGGCATATAGCCAACAGACCAGCAAACACTGGAGCAGCATGCACAGTCAGATAAAAAAGGAGCCATAACACTTACATCTACCCCCTCCATACACGGCTCAAATAACATGTACACATGACACATCTACACAATCCTGACAGTCTGTTAACAATGGCTAGACATACACAGACCTCTCAAATGTATAGTTCACCTCAGAATGTACACGCTGAGGACACATATCCATGGCCCCTTCCCTGACATATCTGTGGGTCTATTAGATCACTGGGATGGTTGGAGGAATGCAGGCAAGAAATAATGCTACTAAATACGACTGAGCTTCATAGTGTATGACATCTGGACAAAGCCTGACATCATTTGGGGACAGAGGCACAAACACAGGCATAGATCAGGCATATTGGTGTCAGACATTTAGACAGTTGCTGATGTTACTGGGTTTGTTGTAACATATCCTTTATGAGGAATATGAAGGCAGTAATACCAATGGAGTTTAGTATTTACTGACTCCATTCCCCAGAGTACCTGGCTGATTTTCCAAGGACAACTGCCTGGGGAACAGACAAAACATAACAGGCAAACATGTGACCAGTCTGTGGACAGCATGCCAATGAAGAGGTATGTCAGAGACATATTACTGTCAGATGTGAAGTCACTCACTAAATGCATGTCCACACAAACCCTGTCAACCTATCAACCCAGCATGTGTATAACAGCACTGATGATATAGAATCTGTTAACAATTCTGGAGATATGTCCCCCATGTTGTGCTGTCTCCAGATGTCCTGTCCTGTGAAGTATTCCCACTTACTGTCTGTGAATCTGTAGCCCACCACCTCTGTAATGTCCCTCACACATGAAAGTAACAGGGCCAAGGCCCACATAACGGATGTCCCATTTGTTGGAGCTAGCACCAGTGCCCAGGCCCACAGCACAAAACTATCTGGGCACCTACATACTTGTATAGCCTAAAAATACCTGACATCTGCACATCTTTACAGAGGACAGACAGGAAGTGGACAGCAAACATGTTATGCATAGGATGACTGTCCTGAAAGATAGAAGTCTGAAAGTGAAATGCATGCCATTATTACATGACAGCAGTCCTCAATGACATGGGAAAAAACATAGTACCCTACAGTTTATATAGTAATATCATATTAATATCTAATAGGAGATGCATAAAAACATAAAGCTGAAACACCAAGAACAAGATAGCGTAGTACTCAGGTCTGTATGGTTGGGGTACTACAATAGGCATCTAATTTTACATGGAAAACAGTGTCAACAGTACTAATATCATAATACAATATGTGCGGAATTATCTTCGTCAACCAGTGTACTGTAGCTGGTGTAACATGCAAGTGTGAATACATATGACATGTGATACTACCCGTGTATACCCAAGTGTCCTGTACAGTATAGCCACACCGCTTGCTACTTTAATTAGAACACATAAACGTATGCTATGTACAGGACATTAAATAAACTTATTACATGATGTCATTACTCTGCTATTTTTATGAGACTGGAATGTGAACAATGGTTACCAGGGCAGAGCCATGCTTAGCAGGTTTACACATTACTTAAATGTGAATGATAACTGGTAGTTAGCTTTGCTAAGCATATTTGCACACTGGTAAGCATCGGTAAGCAAAGCCTACACAGTTTAAGTGCCTATCAGTTTAACCGTGTTTTAGCGCTGCTTAGCTCCATGCAAATCCACGCAAACCCGCTTACATCTGCCTTAATCACTCTGTATCTAGCAGCCCAGCAACAAAATAAACAACCATGCTCAGTCTTGAGCCTGGGATGCTATACACCATAGGCACAGCAATTTACCACTAGGCCATGTTAACTGTGAGATGTCAGGATTTTTTACAACATATTATGCAGTACAGTCAGTTTACAATAGAAAATGTATACTGGGCAATGAAGAGAGATTGTTATCTACAAATATATACATGAAAAAATATTTACATATATAGAGGAATAGATAGATATGTGTGGGGATGCATATGTATGTATAACAATATATAGATATAGTACCAAGAATATATATATATATATATATATATATATATATATATATATATATATATATATATATATATGTCTCTAAATGCCCATACAGACATATGCTGCTGATAGACCACCCATAACTGGGACAGCATGCACAGTTGGATACAAAAGGACCCATGACAGTCACATCTGCCCCCCCCCATCCAAATAAGTGAACAGTACACTGCTACATAGGTTCATAGGTTCATAGGTTGGTACTAGGCTATCAGCCCTAGGGCCTATACAAGCCTAGCCATAACAATTCCCTGGCTATTTCTTCACACATTATTTACTTTCCTGGACCCCTGTCTAGCAGGGTGACTGATGTGATCCCTGGAGTGAATTTCCTTTCTCCCATCCAATCGTCAAGGTTCCTCTTGAAGAGGTCCAAAGAGGCACTCTGCTTGACATGTATGGGCAATCTATTCCAGAGTCTGGGGAGTCTCTGGGTCAGGAACCTATCCCTCCAGCATGTTTTGTTTATTGTAATGACAAGGTTTAGATCCCTGGAGCGTGTAGCTCTGAGGGATTCGGATTTCTTTAAGTGTAGCATGTCCAACAGCTCTGGGTTTGACATGGCCTTGTATGTTAAGCAGAGATCGCCTCTGAGTAGACGATATGCGACAGAGTATAGCTGGAGTTTTTAAGGCGGTCAGCGTAGGGCATCTGCTTTAGGCCTGTGATTCTTTTAGTGAGGTATTTCTGAGGCCTTTCCAGTTGTTGCAGATGTCTTGAGAGGTACATACCAAATGGGGTGTTGTATTCTATAATGGGTCTAATGAGGGATGAGTACAGTGGGACAATGACCTCCTTTTTTCTGGATGAAAAGCCCTTCGTGATGAGGTGTGCCACATAGAAGGATTTCCTGACTGTTGTGGTGATGTGGTTATCGAAGGTGAGACCACTGTCCACCTGTGTCCCTAAGTCTCTTATCACACTTTCTGTGTTTAGTGTACTGCCACCTATATGGAAATTCATGGATACATGTTTTTTCCCAAAGGGGATAACAATACATTTCTTGGCATTGAGCTTGAGCCCATGGCTCTGGCACCAAGCATCTGTTTCTGTAAGGCCCTTTTGTAGAGTATCCACATCATTTGGGGATTCAATAATGGCTCCCAGTTTGCAGTCATCTGCAAACTTTGTTAGCCAGAGTCCCTTAGTGTTGACCTGTACTTCAGAGAAGTAGATGCCAAACAAGAGCGGCCCCAGGACTGAACCCTGAGGTACTCCACTTGTCACTTGTCTGGAGCTGGATTTGGAGTTGGCTACTTTTACTACAAAATCATGATAGGCCATACACAATGGCCAGATATATACAGTGACCTCTTGGCAAAACAACTACAATGAGTGAATATAGTAAACAAAAATACAAACAGCCAGTAAGTCACACAAGTTCATTTTACTCTAATGTATTTGCCAAAGCCTTCAATGAGTAACACATTACAAGAAATACTCGCCTTAATTAGAAGATACAATTAACACTTAAGTGCATTTAAATACACAACCTCCAATTACAATCCTCATTCCACCCCCTAGGGGATAAAGTATCACATTTAAAATCATACATTGATTCTGTACATAACAATTTTTTCTTTTATGACTGTTTGATCAAACTGAGAAACAGACTTTTTCCAAAGCAGTACCTTGTAACCCACTACACTTAATTACATGTATATACACAGCTTCCAATTACACAACTCATGTAACATCCTAGTGGATAATGTATCACATTTAAGAATTTAAATTGATTCTGTACATACTGTACATAAATATTCTTTCATGACTACTACCCCCATGGTGAGAATTATTAAAATGTACAGTCATAGAACTGTCTTCTTTCTCATCAGTAATATGTCTCACATGTTCTAACAGCCTAGTTTTAAAACACTTGTTACTCTCTACCACATAAACTATGTTACAAGGACATCTAAGAGCCTTGTCCATGCACCAACCTCTTGAATGTACAGAGTCCCACATGTTGTCTAGCCTTTCTCCTCAGCTGCAATGACAGAACAAAATAATGGTAGACCCTGACTATCAACCTCCCACTGTATGGCATCGGTACAAAGTCTGACATAATTTGGGACAGAGGCCCAAAAACATGGCCATACATGAAATATTGCTGTTATACAATGAGAAAATTGCTGGTGTTACAGTGTTTGTTGAAACATATAATTTCTGAAGGATATAAAGTCTGAAACACAAATGGATGTTAGCATTTACTGATTGCAATCCCCAGAGTATGCTACTGATTTGCCAATGACAACATCTGTCTAGGGAACAGACCAAACATAACAAACAAACCTTTGGCCATTATTTGGATAGCCCTACAGTTGAGAGCTATGCAGACACATAACTTTGTCAGACTGAAACCCATGCAGAAGTAGCATGTTCAGACGAACCCTGTTAAACAAGCATTATTCAAAACATATAACAGCAATACTCACATTCTGCCCCTAAGTGTCGAATCTTCTCCACCATTTAGTTGGCTTGTCTCCACAGGTCTTGCTCTAAGGATGTCTTCCTCATAGGTAAGGGAAAGGGCCAACATCCACATGGGGTACTCAGTTGTAGGAGTGTGTTGCCATGACACTGGCTATTGGAATAACTACACAGCTGCTCTGCATGCAGTCAGCAACTGGGGAACACCAATTGGTGGTCAGGCCATCACATGGTCATGAGCATTACCTACAAAAGACAACCTGCCATCTATTCAAACCACCTCTGTCATAGACAGTCCATCAGTGCAAAGCTGAAGTAGTGTATGAAATAAAAAAGGATATATCTGTGAAATATCCAGAAAAAAACAAAAAGGTATGTGAAACAAGGAAGCATGTAATTGAATGCAGTAGGTGGTATGTAATAATGGAAAACAGGTTTGAAAGCATATGTCTCAACAAGACTTGCTGTACTGATGTACTGCTGAACAGCACTGATGACCATAGCATGTGGCTCTGTCTGTAGTGACTAGACCAGCTACTGGAATGTTGTACATATCTATATGTTACCTGCGCATATAACTATAATACACATTTTGACATGTAAATATAAGCAACTGTAGAGAACATGTGCAGAGTAAAGTACTTCTGCAGATTTGTTTTGAACTGCATGTTATATACTGAGATCATACCATTCAACTATCCAGTATTCTGCACATTGACCATATGTGTGCCTCATATTTGTTTTCATTTACCCATAGAGTTGTGTTATGTCTGTCAATTCTTTGCCAAATCTGTGAAGGCTGACATCACAACATCCCCTTTCATTGTCCTCTGGCTTTTTCCATTTGGGATTGCCACAGTGGATCATCTGTTGCCATTTCTGCTTGTCCTCTGAATCTTGCTTTCTCACACCAAACACCTGAATGTCCCCTCTCACCACATCCAGAAACCTTATCTGAGGCATTCCTCTCTTCCTCTTTCCTGGCAGCTACATCCTTACCATCATTTTCCCAATATACTCAGCACCCCTGCTCAGCACATGTCCAAAGTGATGTAATGCTGCCTCTCCAACATCGTCTCATATCCATCCAACATGGCCTGAGCCTGTCATATACACATTGCTAAACCTGTGCACCCATGTCACACCCAGTGCAAATCATAACATCTGTAACTTTGCCATGTGCAACTCTGACCCCTGCCTTTCTGTCAGTGCCACTGCCTCCAACCCATATAACACAGGAGGTCTCACTACCCTCTTGTAGACCTTACATATGTTTACTGGTACACGTCCGTCACATATCCCTACTGACACTGTTCTCCACCCTCTCCATCCTGCTTGTACTCTCTTCTTCACCTGTCCTCCATAGTCCTCATTACTCTGAAATATAGATCCCAAACATTGGAGCACATCCACCTTTGCCAACTGTACCCCATGCATCCTCAACATTCTGCATCCTCCCTCTCACTCACACACAAATATTCTGTCCTAGTGCTGCTGACCTTCATTCCTCTCCTCTCTAGAGCATATGTCCACCTCTCCATTGTCTCCAAAAGCTGTCCCATACTCTCAATACAGATCACAATGTCATCTGAAAACAACATAGTCACTGGGGACTTCTGTATGATCTTGTCTGTCAACCTCTCCATCACCATTGCATATCAGAAAGGGCTCACAGCTGGTCACTGATGTTATCCCACCTCCACCTTAAACACATCCATCAATCCCAATGCAGATATCACTGCTGTTACACCATCCTTTTACATATCCTGTACCACTTACATATATCTCTTCCACTTATGACTTCATCATACAGTACCATAACTCCTGTCTAAGCACCCTGTCATATGTTTTCTGTAAGTTCAGAGAGACGCAGAGCAACTCCTGACCTTCCCTGTATTCCACCAGTAACAGTCTCAGAGCAAACATCACATTGGTGGTGCCCTTTCCACGCATGACACCATACTGCTTACCAGTACTCCTTGCCTCCCTGTGTAACCTAGCTTCCACTACTCTTACCCATAACTTCATGCTGTGACTGCTCAATGTTATCCCTCTGTAGTTATCACAGCTCTGCACATCAACCTCATTCTTAACACTGTACTCAAGCACTTTCTCTCCACTCCTCATGCAACTTCACACTTCCCAAGATATCAGTAAACAGTCTAGCTAACACACCATTTCCATTTTCCCTAAACAACCCCATGCTTTCATAGGTGTGTAATGTGGGCCAACAGGCTTGCCAGTATTCATCCTCTTCATAGCTATCCTTACATCCTCCTTGTTAAGCCATTGCACTTCCTGATTCACCTTACCCAAATCATCCAACCTTCTCTGCCTCATTCTCTTCATTCATCAGCCTCTCAAAGTACACTGTCCATGTGCTCAACACACTGTCCTCATTTGTGAGTACATATTCCTCTTCATCCTTGATCACCCTTATGTGCTGCACATCTTTCCTAGCTCAGTGCATCTGTCCAGCCAATTGGTACAATTCCTTTCATCCCTCCTTAGCATCCAACCTGTCATTGAACTCTTCATATGCCCATCTTCAGCCTTCGCCACCTCTCTCTTTGCCATGCACATCACCTCCTCATACTCCTGCCTACTTTCCTCATCTCTCTAACAATCCCACTCCTTCCTCCCCAATCTCTGTCTCTGTATGCTGTCTAGTACTTCCTTAGTCCACCAACAGGTGTCCTTGTACTGCTTCCTGCATCCATATGTCCCCCCAAGCACCCTTCTAGCTGCCTCCCTTACCAGCTCTGCTGTACTTAACCAGATATTTGTTAGATTGTCACTGCCACCCAGTGCCTGTCTCAACTCTTTCCTAAACTCCACCTCACAATCACTCTTTTCCAATTCACACCATTTGATCATTGGTGCTGTCCCCACACTCCTCCTCATCCCAATCACCAACATCATCTCACATACCAACATTCTCTGCTGCGTGAATACACTTTCCCCTGTCACCACTTTACAGTCTCCAATCTCCTTCAAACTGGCCCTCCTACATTGGATATATTCCACCTGTGTGCATCTTACTCCACTCTTGTATGTCACCCTATGCCCCAACCTCGTGTTATAGTGTGTATTCACCATAGCCATGTCCATCCTTTTTGCAAACTCCACTACCATCTCACCGTCTCCATGTCTTTTAACACCATACATACCCATCAATTCCCCATCCCCTGACCCTTTCACCAACATGCCCATTGACATCTGCTGCAATGACCAGTCTGTCACCCTTGGGTACAGTCATCATCATGTCATCCAACTCATGTCACATTTCTTTTTCTCATCCATCACAGAACCAACTTGCATAGCATAAGCACTAACAACAGTCATCATTACACCATCAGCTTACATCTTCAGAAACAACACTCTATTAGACACTTATGTCACCCCCCAAAAACACTCTTGACATACTGTTCCTTCAGCAGAAACCCTACCCCCTTCCACCTCCAGTCCACAAATTGATAGCACAATTGTGACCTGCCTACTATACACCCAGCCATGATCCCCTTCCATGTGGTCTCTTGCACACACACAATATATCAACCACCCCCTGGCCATCATATCAGCTAGCCTGGTCCCTGTACCATTCATACTGCCAACATTAACAATTCTAACCCTCAATACCACCCTCCCAGCGTTTCCCCTCTCTTCCTGCTATATGACTGTTGAACATCCTCCAGGTTATGCCTGTCAATGCAGAGGCTACTGTGCTGTTGAATGACTCAAGTATGTTACAGCAATATTGAGACACTGTCACTAATTTTGTCCCATTGCACCCATGTATGCAAGGGGGCGGCCGCGGTGGTGCAGCGGTTATTGTTGCCACCTCACAGCAAGAGGTTCTCCAGTTCTATCCTCGACTGGGGTGCCTTCTGTGTGGAGTCTGCATGTCCTCCTTGTGGTCATGTGGGTTTCCTTCTGGTGCTCCGGTTTCCTCCCACATCCCAAAGACATGCTCTAGGTGGATTGGATACTCTAAATTGGCCCTAGGCATGAGTGCGTGCATGTGTGTGCATTCTGTGGAAGGTTGGGTGCCAGGCTGACAACTTGACACTGTAAAACTCCACTGCTAATCATGAGTAGACAGATGATTCGCTGTGGCGACCCCTAACCATGAAAAGCCAAAAGAAGAAGAAGCACCCATGTATGCATGGCAACCTACAAATGTCCTGCTCTAACAGGTTGAGAGGGATGACTGCACAGCAAGACTGTGAATTTAGTGTGACATACTGACATTGAACAGCCATGTATGTGAGATTTTAGCTATGCATGTCAGTATGAGTAGGTGTATGTGTCCACCTCATGACAACAGACATGGGATGCAAAATGTCAGTTAAAACAGCTGTACATGTTGTGCACATGTGTAATCTTGGTTACTGTGCACCCAAAAGAATGACATTTCTACAGCTACTGGTTGTAACATTGCCCTGACACATCCATGGTTAGTACAGTAAGCATGATTATCATGACTAAATTGGAGAGGTGTCCAACTGTGTTATGATGTTGTGGCCATGCCCACTGCAAACAACTGATTGAACACATACATGGCTCTGTGGACTCGGCAATACCTTACTTGACATACTTGCCTCCACCAATGTACAATAATCCCCTTTGCTGGACAGCATTACAGAAACAACAGACTTGGTCCATATAGTGGCTGTACAGGGCAAAGTATGGCCAGGAACCAACCTGGCATCAAGTCAGCCATTGTCTGAACAAACATATAAGGTCACAGGTGGATTACTGTAAGGCCAGCTATGTGTACAAACTGGAGACATCCACCAGGGGCATTCACAAGGCCATCTTTCCATATGTCTGCAGTCTCAAAGGCAACATACCAACCCAGCCTGTAATGGTGGCCAGTCAGATTACATACATACACACACACACACACACACACACACACACACACACACACACAACATAGCTACAGGCAACCTGATGTAGATAGGGTTAGGGCAAACATCTCCCCCTGGCTCAGCATCATAATAGGTGGATATGTACTACACCCACACCTCTCCCCTCATCACCAGTGAGCAGGTACATATTGCCTATTGAAAAGCAACAAATGTAAGTATACATGGGACATCATATCATCCCTGTCTGCATCCTACATGAACTTAAGCATGTGCTCCCAGCTGCATTACACACTGTAGTTACACCAAGCCGCAGCACCATCCACATGGAAAATGGTGAATGTCATCCATTTACACAGACCTGAATGAGGAATGACGCATTATATAAGCAACTTGCCCTCACTGCAGGCAATATGACTCATCAGGACCAGGAGTGCAATGCAAGCTGATACTGTGCTGATAAATTACAGGGGTATGCTGTTGTTGCGAGTGGTGGCTACTGATATGGTTGTGAGTGTTGGCTACTGGTATTCAAGGTACATATGCAGGTACTAGACATACTGTTGCCAAATGTATGGGGTCCTGTGATGTGTTTCCCTGTTAGTGTCTACCAGGTGCAGTGTCACATCACAGGCGGGAGACCTTTTCACCAGCAGAATGCAACCTGATAATGGAAGCCATAATACAGAACCACACAGTACTGCTGGGCTGAAGCCAGCAGCATCTACAGAATTGGGCCACCCTGTGGGATGACACTGTCCACAGGGTAAATTAGGTGGGCCTGTTAACATGTACATAAGAGCAGATGCGGCATCATGCCACCAAACTCATATGCTGTGCCTGGCAAAGGGCTGCTGGGTGGCCATGGACCCCACAACCACAAGTTGGAGCCCAGCCATGCAGCTCTCACTGACACCAAATGAGGCACTCTTTGCCAAGCTTGTGCCACCCATAACAGTACAACAAGGTACAAAGCCCCACTTGCTGGAAGTGGGTGGCACACACACATAATGGACAAGAAGTGTGCTGGTAAGGTCCCAGTGGGGATTAGTAGACTACTGTATGCGGCATACTTGTATCTGTATAGTATCTACATGCATGTGCCAGGTCAGATTGCAGTTGTGGATTGGGATTTCTGATGCACAGAAGTGCAAATCTATGGTGAAGGACAGCAAAATGTGTAGTATTGGGTGTTGTGCTGTACATGTGCAGACATGCTGCGTCTATCTTTTTCAAGGGCACATGTGAGTCTGCTGACAATACCTCTCTCCCAAAACTACATAGGTCACTCTGGTCTGCATATGGGACAGCAGCCTGAAGCTGGTGAATATGGAATTGTTCATTTGTGCTTTGGCAATACCCCAGGGATGTAGAGGGCATGCAAGTTACCATGCACACAACTATGACTAATAGCCGTATTGCTTTATGTGCATGTTCACTTGTGGTGGGGTTAATTGTATTGCATCACAGTGGTCACCACAGGGGCCTATCTGAAGAGAATGTAACATTCCTATAGCATTCCTCACAACCTGTCAGTGCAAGATGTCTTGACAGATACCAGCAAAATGTGTTGGACAGACTGACTAAGGTAAGGACATGTGTGAAACATTACTGCTGTACAGTGGATATAAAATGTATACACACACCTAAGATGCCATTTGTTACTGAAATATACTGATTGAGACCACAATATGTCAGTCCACACCTTTCCCAACCTTTAATGTGACCCATAACATGAACAATTCACTTGTTAAACCAAGCATCTGGACTCATGTATTGCAACTACAAGCCTGGACAAGTGTGAGGGTATCAGACATTGTATCAGTATGCTGTTTCAGTCAGATATGATACCTGATGCTGCCATATGTGTCAGTACACTCACCGTGGCTTATTTGGCAACTATATCGCATACATGGGCATTGTTAAGGCAGACAGAGCACAAATAGGTTCAGAGAATCTGGATGTCCCTGACACAGCTGTACAGAGAACTGGTATGGCCAGTACAATGGTTTCACATGCTGCATGTGAGGCAGATGCCATTACCACACTATATAAAGTAATGGCATCAGGAGGTAGTCACCTGCCATGTATGGTACACACATCAAAATAGTATAAACCACACAGGATATGACACGCACAGACTCTCACACACACACACACACACACACACACACACACACACACACACACACACACACACACACACACACACACACACACACACACACACACACACACACACACACACACACACACCAGTATTCAGATTAGAACTCCTACCTATTTATGTCTACTCTAGTGTTACACAGATATCAGATGTGCCATGGAGCTTATACAATTTCACCTTGTCCAATGGTACTTGTAAGGTGAATGACATCAACAGGACGACTAAATTAGGATGAGTATGGTGTTACACAACTCAAAATGGTTTAACCTTCACAGTACATGATTCTTACACAAACACTTGCCAGTATTGAGATAGGAACTCCTGTCTATCTAGTTATTTGTACTATGCAGTTATCAGATGCATCACACATATTACACAATTTCAACTTGTCCAAAGGTACTTTTAAGGTGAATGACAACAGCAGTAGTAAACTAGGGTGGAGGAAGTGTAATGAGTGGAACGCAAATCAAAATTGTATGAGAGACACAGTATCCAATTCACACACATCCGCAGTTTCCAATATTGGAATGAGAACTCCTGCCTATCTAGTTTTTTCTACTATACTGTTACACAGTTATCAGATGTGCCACAGAGCTTATACAATTTCAGCTACTCCAAAGATGAATAACATCAACAGGACTTCTAAATTGGAGTGAGGGAAAGTGTAAAGGGTGGTACACAAGTTAAAAATGATATAACCCACACAGTACATGATTCTCTCTCTCTCTCTCTCTTGCACACACACACACACACCCACAGTTGCCAGCATTGGGATGAGAACACACACACACAGTTGCCAGCATTGGGATGAGAACTCCTGCCTATCTAATTATGTCTACTATAGTGTTACACAGTTACTGCACACACTACAGAGCTTACTGGATTTACAACTGGCCAAAGGTGCTGATAACTGCACAGATGAGGTAAAGTATTACAGGTGGCAGGAAGTCTGCCTTCAGTTTCTACCATACATCTTGCTAGTTCTTTCTGTCTTGCACTTCAAATAGCATTATAGCTTTGCACTTCAACAGGTTATTGTTTCAATAAGTGTATCACACCTGGGAGCCATCAGCAGTACTCATTCATCACAGAATTAGCCCCAGTACATACTACTTATGACCACCCTTCCTGGCATGATTGAAGTGCAGTTTTCTGTGCTTTTACCCATTAACCTGGTGCACTTGTCCAGTCTGAGGCACTGTTGCAACTGCCTCATATACACAGACAACCCTGTTCTCTAAACTCCAAACACTCAGACCAGTGAGAGTTACCCCTATATCACAAAATGTGGAAATATGCACTCTCCAACAAAGACTGGGCCAGCTGGTCAAAAGGTTGAGCTCGACACCTGCACCACACCATGTGGACCACATAGCTCACCACAACACCCACAATGACAGCCCTGACATACACTGAAAAGCCACACACCCACCTTCACAGACACTCAATGGATATTTACACAAACAGCACAGAGGACTGCAAGCTGGGAGCTATCATGGACTCCACAAGTGATGCAGACATCCTACAGAAAAGCCTCACTGAGACCAGTGAGTGGTGTGGAAACCATGACCTGAAGCTTAACACCACAAAATGCATCATCATCCCCTTTGGTAAAACACTCAGATCCAAGTAGGATCCACATCAATGGGAGCCCAATGAATACTGTATACATTATAAGAGATCTGGGGACTCAGGTTGACAGCAACTTCTCCTTCAAGCACCACATTGCCAATGTGATCAGGAAGTCCTTCTGTATGGCACATTGCATTACTAAGGGCACCACATTGCCAATGTGGTCAGGAAGTCCTTCTATATGGCACATTGCATTACCAAGGGTTTTGTATCCAGGAAGACAGAGGTAATGATCTCTGTCTACTATTCCCTCATAAAATCACTCCCCATGTTTGCCATGTACCTCACTAGACACCTGTTACAGCTGGAAAAGCCACATAAGCACCTCACAAAGGGTTTCCTAGGCATTAAGCACACATCCTACACAGGCAAACTCAGCAGACCCAAGCTATTCTCTGTGACATATCACCTAATTAGCAGCTATCTGTGCTTGACTTACAGAGCCATGTCTGACCCATCTGGTTTAGGAATGCTACATATAAATCCATCCACACATACTGCAGAGACCTCTACCTCAGTACCACCATCACCACAGCATGCTGGTGGGTTAGGTCCCTCACCAAGAGACTGCACATGTCCTGGAATACACTTCCCATACATGTCATGCAGAGCACCTTGCTGACCCTGTTCCAGAGAAATCTTGATAAGTGGATGAGTAATAGTTCAACCCAAGAATCACTGCAGTGGCTATACTTGATACAGGCACTGGGATGTAACATCAGGTGGCAGTATGGCAGGGCCTTCTATGTGCTAGGCTTCTTAAGGATCCTGGGCCATTACCTACTACACACTTGTGAACCTATAAAGGGATGGACATCAGCAGGACTGATATAGAAGTGCAGTGGGTGTTTAACCTATCAAAATATTTTGTCCTACAAACAGACACACACATACACACTTGCCAGATATAAGAGTAGAACCTCTACCTAACTAGTGATTTGTACCATAATATTACACAGTTACCACACATGCTACAGAGCTTACTGGGATGAGAGTTGACCAAAGGTGCTGATATGGGGAATGACATCAGCAGGACTGATAAAGTAGGGCAGTGGGTGGGAAACATATCAAAATACTTCTACTTACAAAGATACATATCCACACACACACATTTGCCAGATACATGAGTAGAACCCCTGCAAAACTAGTAATTTGTACTATAATGTTAGGCATTTATCACATGTACCACTGAGATTATGGGGCAGACAGCTGGCCAAGGTTGCTGATAAGGGACTGACATCATCTGGACTGATAAGGTGGGGTACTGTGAAGTGTCATGAGTGGGAATGGCATAAAACTGTTTCACCTATAAGCAGACAACCACCCAATTCCCTCAGTCTTCCACACAGAACTGTCACACACACACACACACACACACACACACACACACACACACACACACACACACACACACACACACACACACTTCTACATTTGCCAGGACTGCAATTAGACCTCCTACCTAACTAGTAAGTTGTACTATTGTGTTATGCATTTATCGCACATGCCACAGAGCTTATGGGTCTAAGGCCTGATGGAACACACTTCTAAGATGACTAATATCTGCAGGACTGCTAAAATAGGGAAAGGGGAGGTATACTGGGTTTGAATAGACCCAAAAGCTTTTAGTTGTGAACACACACACACACACACACACACACACACACACACACACACTTTTACACTTGCCAAGACTAAGATTAGAACTCCTATCTAACTAGTTATTTGTACTATAGTGTTATGCACTTATCATATGCACCACAGAGCTTATGGGGCTAGCCTTACCAAAAGTGACTTCTATGGTGACAGACATCTTGAGGATTGCTAAGGTGGGGCAATGAAAAGTGCACTGGGTGGGGAAGGCCTGTTAATTCCTAGATCCTAGTGACATTTCTGTAAGTGTATGAGCATGCCCAGTTTGTCCTTCTATAGTACATGTGGGACTCCATTCCAGGGATTTTTGTACTCCAGTCCAGTTTGTTTTGTGCTACGGCCATACCTCTTAACCTGTTGGTGCAGGATATCTGGAGATAGCCTATCAAAATGTGGGGACAAAGGGCCATACAATGCTTATGACAATTTCTCTCACTAATGTATGGGTTGCAAGGGTTACAGGGCTGGTTTTAGCAGACATCTGTTATATATGCCATTTGACACTGTCATGTACTGTTTCAGTAACTGGTGACATACCTCCTCAGATCATCACAGTGATTTACCAGAGGAATACAGGATAGATGATGCACACATAAGGTTTATGGGCCAAATGCTATGCATTCTTGCAATATCCAGCCTGTTGAGGGGTGTGCCTACAAGCAATTGGCTGCTGGTGCTGTGGAAATGGTCCAGCACCTTGGTGATATATTACAATAGTGGAATCTCTGTGCATTTATGTTCTGGCCTGGTCTGATTTACAGTCCACAGTTGGGTAATATAAGTCAGACAGGATCATGGTGACAGACTCCAGATAGAGTTGTAGAGGATAGGATATGTGGGGTGTGTATGTTCTGGGCAGATATCTTTGCCTGTAGCTACCAGTACTCTGCAATGGGCTCTCCTCAATGGTTGACTGAACTTGAAGGGTCTTGCGTGTGTCAGACTGTTTGACCAGCCTAAAGGTGTGTGTTTGTCACACATATATGTATGGCCCACCTCATTTTGCTTGGATGGCCACATGTTGGGGTCAGGATGTTGCACAGGATGAGTGATCAGGGAGGGGTGTGTTACTTCCCATGGCTCTGGCCCAGGGTTCTGTGGGTGCAGACATGTCACCATCTTCCAGGGTTAGGCCTGCCTGCAATGAGTGCATTCCCATGTTTAAACTCCTAGCCCTGCCTGTCGACTGTACAGAGATACAGAATGTCCACATCCATGACTCATATATCTTGTTGGTTACCTAAACAAGCGTGGTTTTCCAGAAAACGTATTTTGCAAGTCACTCTGGGTTGAAGTCAGATATTACTGACAGTTGACATTGCAGTGTCAGACTTCGTACCCATCAGACATTCCATGTTAATACACTTATTCCTTCAACTTTATTACATTATTAGAGCAGTATTTTAAAGGTGTCCTTCTATTTGGGCCTTCTTCACCCCATTATTTATGGCTTTGGCCAGATTTCTGGCTCTCTGACACTGGCATGTTTTCGTCTAGCAGTTAGCAGCATGACCTTCCATTGCCTTTTTTAGACTGTGTTATGTTGGTGTATGGACCCCATGACACTCCCTAACAGGTCACTGTGGGTGAGGTATAGGCATTTGCCAGAGGCCTGTATGCCAGGTGTGACAGATGCAGGCCATCTGTAGCAAGGCAGTGCATTCTGATGCTCATATGTTCCCAGGCTGCTGGCAGTAGACACCCCTGGGATAGTACCAGTAAGTTTTCTGTGGGTGTTACTGACAATTGCTTTCTGTTTGTGTTGAGGCATCAGTCTAGTTGATGGCTGGATGCTGCTTATGGCTAGGGACATGTTACTGTATTTCTATGGGACTATGAGGGGACACATCTGTACACACTACACATTTGCAGACACTGTGCTGATATTTGCTTAACATTTTGGTGCCATTTAGCATAATGGTGTGCCCTATCTTTGAGACTACAGGCATAACAGTATCAGCCACAAGTCAGATTGTTATGGCATATACATTTGTAGTTTCAGATTTCTTACCTTTCAAAGCCATACTGGCACTGCCAGGCCTGCTGTAATATTACTGTGTAAAAGTCTGTAGGTGGGGATTTAATGGATGTAACCATGTGGGGGCCTTTGCCAGATATTTCTGTATGGTTGTCTAGAGCTGATCTGCTGGGTGAGGCTGGGAGTGGGTATGGAACCCCCACTTTGGCATCCATGGATGTGACCTATGACCCCCCCCCCCAAGTTATTTGGCTCATCACATATACTGCAGTGGTATTTGTCAAACAGGGTGGTACTGGATGGTGTGGGTAGGTCAGTACTGGGGATACACTTCCTGCTGTCCCACAGAGCTGTCTGTTGTCTGCTGCTATCCCAGTTAGCCACCCCATTCCCTTGCATGCTTGATCAACACCATAGATATGCTATCAGAACATTCCACTCCATTCATTTATTTTATTATGGAGACTGGCCTACCTTGTGCCTGAGGCTGTTGTGAGGATGGTGCTTGAGGGCTCACTATGTTGGATGCATGCAGTACACTGCCTGTACATGGTATGGTATAGGTGGTGTGATGTTTGGCATCCATTTTACTGTGTTTGTGAGTCAGAGAGAGCGATATCAGTCCCTGGGTCCCTACAGTATCAGTGTATGTGCTATGCATTGCATCTTTGCCAAGGCCAGGGCATACTGGGCATACCTCCATCTGCCTACAGGGGCAGGCTCAGGATGTTCCTCCTCCGAGTCCCTGTGTGCCTATGAAGGCCTTGGCAATGGTGGGGGGCTGTGTGGCCCTTCCCCATTTTGTTCCTGCTGCAGCTGTTTCCACAGGATCATATTGTGTAGCATGGCACATACTATGACCATTTGTGCACATGTGGCTGGAGAGTACTGCAAGGCTCCACTGGATATGTCAAGGCATTGGAACCGTGACTTGAGCATCCCAAACACACGCTCTATAATGATCCTCGTTTGTGTGTGTACCTCATTATGGGGTTCTTGTGTGGGTCTGTGTGCATTTCTGATGGGTGTCATCATCCACGGCTCCAGTACATAGCCAGCATCCCCCACTAAATGGTCATACGGGATGTTCCCCTGGCAAACCACTGATACATCTGTGAGGAATGCCAGATGTGGGAGTTGTGATAGCTTCCAGGGCAGCCAGCATACACATTCATGATAATGCCCTGCAGTTGATGGAGTGGAACCCCTTGTGGTTTATGTAGATCCTACCCCGGTCACCAGGTGGTGCTTTGATGTGGATGTGCATGCAGTCTATGGCACCCAGTACCTCCAGGTATTCTGCTACATGGTGGAAGAGACGCATATTGCTAGTCAGCTCCTCAAGGGTGCTGGGGAATTTAATGTGCTCCTTGGTATGTGGTTGCATTGGCATCCAGGAACTGGTGGAGTATCCTGGACGTAGATGCCTGTGAGACCCCCATGATATCCGCAGTTGGTCTTTGCAAAGTACCTGTAGCTAGTATTCTTAGAAGTACACATACCTTGGTATCCACTGGATGGGTTCCCCTCTGTTTGTTCTGGATGTGAGGTGAGGTCGGCACAGCTCCACAGTTTGCTTCAGTATGTCTCTGTCCACCCTGTAACATTTTACTATCTCCAGATAAGGTAAGCCCTGGTAGGATACCCTGGGCCTAAATACTGTTCTCCTCCTCCTCCTCATAAGTCTGAGGCAGTTGTCAGCATTGTCCTCTTCACCACTCTCAGCCTCTTGCACATACTGATCTATGAGGGTGACAGCAGTCCCTAACATTTTGTTAGTTTTGTCAGATAAAATTTCCCCATCTGTGTTCAACAGTGGTGTAGAGTTTGTGGGAAAAAGCAGACTGAAAGGTGTTTGCATTGTTTATAGTGGTGTGCTGCAGATGCTGCCTGTGTGATTGGTTGAGTATAATACATTCCACCTGCCAGATCTATTACTTGTATTTGAGTACCTCTATTCTGTTATTTCCCTTTTTTTCTTGTCCCGCTTGCCATTTCCTGTATTGTTTTTATTTTTGGTGTTTAAATCTCGGTACATGTCATGCACACCCATTTAGGCAAGGTAAACAAGGCTATACGGCCTTGGACACACCCCCTTGCTTACATATACACAGTGCTACAATTTCCTGCGTTTTTTTTTTTTTGTTTTGTTTAAGTCCCAGTGCATGCTGCACAAACCCGTTTAGCTATGTTAATCATGTTTTAGCAGAAATGTCCCTCCCTGGATGCGAACACCCTCTTCATTCCATGGTGTAAGACATTAAAGCCTCAGACAGACCCCCTTGCTTAGCTGTGCTTAGCTAAGTGCAGACACAGGCAATAGTGCTCCAATGTGCTTACAGCAAGCATGACACACCCCCTTTTGATGTCATTTACTTCTCATGCTTATACGGCCATATTAGAGCACCTACATGGTTAGATGTAGCCTGACACTTAGTAGAAATTTGTGATTCAGTATGATTCCTAAAGTAGTTAGGAAGACCTTCTACATTGCCCACCTTATCATGAAGGGATTCTCATCTAGATCAAGGGAGGTCATAGTCTCCCTTTACTCATCACTCATCAGACCAATGATTGAGTACAATGCCCCATTCGGAATGTATCTGACCCGACACTTGCAGCAGCTGGAGAGGCCACAAAAGTTCCTCACCAAAAGGATAAAGGGTCTCAAAAATCTGTCCTATGCTGCCCGACTGAAAGAACTCCAGCTCTATTCAGTCGCTTACCGCTTGCTCAGAGGTGACCTTTGCCTAACATACAAGGCCATGTCAAACCCAGATTTGATGAATATGCTTCACCTCAAAAATCTAGATCCATCAGAGCCACAAGGGCGGAGACTTAAACCTTGACACGGCTATTAATAGGACGTGCTGGAGGGATAGATTCATCACCCAAAGACTCCCTATGCTGTGGAACAAAATCCCGGTACATGTGAGGCAGAGTACCTCGCTGGCCTTGTTCAAGAGAAATCTTGACCAATGGATGGGAGATCACAGATATACCCCAGGGATAACCTCAGTGTCACTGCTCGACAGAGGCACAGCAAAATAATGGGTATAGTTCCCCATACTAAAGGGGTGGCGTAAGCCACAAAATGATGGGCTAGGCTTGTAAATGCCCTCGGGCAGATAGCCTAGTATGAACCTATGAACCTATTCCCCTCATTTGCATACCCCACTGCCTTACTCCATAGTTACTGCACTCACACTGAGCCTTTCCCCTTAGCAACCACTGTTCCCTGGTATTGTTTACATTCTGCATGCCATTGACTATAATAGCAAAATGCAGATTTCCCTGAAAATTGCTTTTTCAGATTTTTTTTTTATTTTTCGGCACAATCTCTTTTGCACGCCACTGCCCTATGCTTAAATGGTCGTGATCGGCCAAAAAAAAGTTTCATTTTAAAAAATTGAAACTGCTTTTCATGCCAATAGCCATATATTTGGCCATTGGCATGCCTAATTAGTATAATGCATGCTTTCTTTCGAACTGTCATGCCTCCGTTTTCTCATTTGCAGAAATGTATTCAGCTAGTAACTGAATACATTTCTGCAGGTTACACTATTCCTGCACGGACATCTGCCTACTTACTGAATCGCTAATTCACCTCATTTTCATGGTTTTCACCAGCAAATTAGGTAATTAGCATTAGGCAGTGGTGTCTATGCAAGAATAGAGTACGAGCACTCGTGCACGTCCAGGGACACCTTTGATGAATTGCTCGGCAGACATATTGCATGCAGCAGCTCCTGCACTATTCCTACACTCCGTGTATGGCTTCCTGAATATTCAGGGGATAGGTGTGTGTGTGTGTGTGCGTGTGTGTATATATATATATATATATATATATATATATATATATATATATATATATAAAATCAAGTTTTGGAACTTCAAAAACCTAATTAAAAAAAAAAATTTACGTTGTTGCTCTGCACCCCCCACATCTCCTCCTAAATAAATATACCAACTCTGAGATCGCACTACAGTAAATTTCCTTTTCCACACTGTATGTCAATCTCCATTCAAAACTTTCAAAGTTTCAAAACTTCGATCTTATGGCATCAGTCATTTGAAGTTCGAAGTTTTGAAACTTCAAGCTTCTGAAGAGGATACATACATATATATATGTGTGTGTGTGTGTGTGTATATATATATATATATATATATATATATATATATACACACACACACACACACACACACACACACACACACACACACACACACACACACACACATTTTGAAAGACAGAGAGCGAGAGAAAGTGATACATAGATACTGTGTAGCAGAAATAAACAGATACACCTGTCCAGGTATACACAGTAAAAATTTTGCAAGCTCGCTTTCTTGTTCAACCGTATGTGTTTTTCATTTATGCGATAATCTGCCCTTATCAAAGGAGGTATGGAAAGATAGAAATTAGTCCACTATATAGCGCATTTGAACGTGTTATTGGCAAGGTTATAAAAAGAAACTTGATAGGACTGTAGCATTCAGCCAAAGTACAAGATAGAGTATTGTGGTATATGATACAGTAAATAACTTCTTTATAGATACTTCATCTATTGTGCGGGTAAAAGTGCTTTAAAATTGTGAATACGTAGAAGCAAATGCTGCCTTTATCAGTGGCTCAACAGGTTCCACACTGTGCTTTGGTGCTGGAAGATCAAAAGGCTGTGGGTTCTAATCCCTTACTGGGTACATTGATTAATTTCCAGTGCTGATGCTGCAGTGCAGCATACTGGAGGTGATGCATTACTTCACTCCTTGAATATGTCGTCCTCCAAATGAGACATTAAACTGTGGTCCCAGCTGCCTGAGGGGGGTAGCTTAAGTGGATGCAAAGGATCCCATAGCACTTACTCAAAAATAGAGGGAAGTGTACTGACCAAATTTCCCTTAGTCATTACGAATACCTCCTTGGATCTACCCTGAAAAAAGGACACTGGCCTAATGGGATTAATCCAGTCAACCAAGAGAAAATAGAGAATAAAAATGTATGCAAAGCCTTTAAAGGAAAAAATGTATAAGAGAGAGATTATGAAATGAGACAAGAAATAAAGCAAAAGCAAACTAGAGAAGAGCAAATCCACACACAAAAAGGTTAAGTGAATTGCAAATATTCATTTAATTTGTAAGTGATGAGTGGAGATGCATTTTTTATGGTCTTACGAGGAGGTGACACTTCTTAGTTGTTCATATCATCCACCATAAATTAATAATTCTGGTCATAATAAATTGCATTGGAAATGGTGCAAGTACTATGGATGCAAATGCGTCTCCGATGACAAAAACAGTCGAAATGTAGTTTCACACAGTTTAATCCTAACTTTCATAAGATATTGCAAATTGTTGATTATCCAGTGCTTTACAACTGCTGAAAAGTTGTTGTCACAGTATTTTAAGCACATACAGAGATGTTTTTTTAGAATTCAACACTGCAGTTAATGAACTTGTGTGTAAAGCATTCTGTTAGTATTTAAAGAAAAATAGAAATTGTCTCTGATTGAAGTATTAGTCTTATTTTCTGAAAAAGCATGTGGTTTGGTATACCACCTTAAGCACCTTTATAACAGTGATCACAGAAACATAAACAGTATAGTGACTGAAACAGTATTATTATTCCTACCTGACTAAATTTTGATACTGTTCCTTTATGCAGGTTTATGCCACTAATATAGCACAACCACATTGAGCCTGGACCCAGCTACATAGAATGGGCCCAATTCTAGAAGATTTACTTTTGGTGTAAGTGACTTTCCCTGGTATAGACTTTATCTTTTTTGTATCTGACCCAACAGCTTCTACTGCAGTAAAGCAGAGAGCCAGAAAAACTACTAGACTTTTCTTTTAAACAATAATGCATTTTATATTAATTAGTTGCCTGTACTCATATGGGGTGGCCACGGTAGTGCAGTGGGTAGCATTGCCGCATCACAGCAAGAAGTTCTCTGGTTTAATCCTTGGCTGGAGTGCCTTCTGTGCGGAGTCTGCATGTCCTCCTTGTGGTCGTGTGGGTTTCCTCCGGGTGCTTTGGTTTCCTCCCACATCACAAAGACATGCTGTAGGTGGATTGGACACTCTAAATTGGCCCTAGGTGTGAGTGTGTGCATGTGTGTGCCTTCTGTGGAAGGTTGGGCTGGCAACTCGACACTTTAAAACTCCACTGCCAATCATGAGCAGACAAGGTGATCCGCTGTGGCGACCCCTAACTGGGAAAAGCCAAAAGAATAATAATTGCCTGTACTCATATATTACAGAAACTGCTCATGAGTAACATACAGAAAAATCAGTTGATTTCTTTCAAGATTTCCATAGTAAGAGACCTCACAAGCTTTACTCTTAAGGTCCCAGATTAATTCACACAAACTGCTTAACCTTATTTTAAGGGGACCCTCTGTAGAGGGTAGAACAGTTGGGTACATATTTCTTATGATCATTCAAATGGCCCTTAAAAAACTTCAGCCTTTGTGTTCTGGATGTGTAAATCCCCTTTGGCCCATGCTCATTTTCCCTTTACTAGCACTAAGGGGTGTGCATGCCCCCAGAGTCTTAAGTTCTTTCTAGCTGCTCATACATTTTCATCTTCCATTGCTGTGTATTATTGTAAGTTTCCCAATTCTTATGTTTACAAGACTTAGCCTTCCAGCTGTATGCACAGACATTTATCACATCACTGTGTTTTTAAATGGAATCAGAACATTATGTTGATGTGTATCATAAGTGGTAGCTGCTGCATTCTGTGATTCATCTGTGTCAAAGAAAGACGGTTGTAGTCTTCATCATGGCCATGACTTAGTAGCAATGAAAGGACACCTAGCATAATAACTGGCTGAAGGGCTCATGAACGAATGCCAAACAGAAGTACAAAAGGCAGAAAGTAAGAGACCCGGTGAACATATCTAAATCCAGGCCTGCTGTTGATTCAGACCACCACATCCAGAGGGCACTCTGATACCCTATCAGTGTGGTCATCATTCTCTAATGGGAGGTCCTCATCCTATTCTTCACCTGGGCAACGGTACATGGTCAGCTGAAAAGGCACCCTAAGATCATCTCCACACTTGGGATGGGAGTTGCAGCCACTATTCATTGGTAGCACTAAAAGGACTAAGAAGTGGCTCTTGTGTCCTCAGCAAATATTTTGTGGTCTGAACTTTGGCATAGAAGATTTTCCTCTTTGTCTTCATTGCATACATTTTGTTAAGGATTGGCCTTACCCTTAAAGACTCTCTTATATTGATTTAGGACACGCAGGCTTAAACGTACCAGTACACTGCATTGATCTTTACAAGCTGCTTTGCAGGTAATTGGAAGATGACCAGGTGGGTAAATGATAGTGTGGGTCAACAGTTAGGTGCAATGTCATTACTAAACTGCACTTATTTCTCAGTCTTTCATCCCAGACATGGTATCTTCCTTCCCATTACACATATGGCCTACACTGTAATTGGTGTCAGCCATCAATGCAGATTATGGTAACTTTTTTACCCTTTCCTTAAGTAGTGTCATAGATGGGTCTTGGGCACTAACAGTAAGAGGTCTCCATCTCTCCATGAATTTGTGGCTTTCATCACATGTAAAAGGATGGAGATACCTGTGGTACAAAATAATAGAATCAATAAACTGTTCTTTCCACTCTTTCTAATTCCTTTCCCAATGACTTTGTTGAAGTCGTCAAGATTATGTAATCCGGCCTAGTATGTTTGCTTATCTCTTGTACTTCTCCCTAAATTCATATTCTTATTTATTCATTTATTTGAGACATTTTTCACTCATCTTCACCTGGAAACCATCAAGCCATTGCTGTAGTTGTTATCACTCATTTATTCCCAATTACAAGGCGAGACCACAGCTGTAATGTGTCTCTGCTTCAGACAGGCCACCAGAGAGGGTTTTGCTTTATTTATAGACATTTGATTACCAGGAAAACCTGACTGGGTTGGAGCCCATTTTCAGAGCTGGGCCAGGGAGAAAAGCTCCAAAGTATTACAAAACATTTTAAGAATAATTTTACAGTCTTTAAAAATAATACAAAAAACAAAAAGAGTTTAAATACACCAAATTAGACATGATATGAAAACATTGGTGAAGACTATATTTATATGTTAATGATTTAATAGAGGAATTTTAACCAGTCTATGGAGAAATTAATGGTAAGCTAGTATAATACAAACAGGACTGCAATATGTGATAGAAAATCAGGATAAAGGTATACGTAGAGATATAGAGCCAGGGGGGAAAAACTGATAGACGTAAGGGAGTGAGTAAAGAAGGGAGAGTCAGGAGATCTAAGGTATGAACAGGTATTTGTCCATCTTTAGGAATATAGTTTATCCTGGTGTTGAGCAAGAACAAAGCCATATTTTGGCTAGAAAGTCTTCCAGAATGGTTTTCAAGGATGGGAGGAAGGGTATTGACCCGTTGGATAAAGATAAGAAATTCCAGGCCTTAGCAACATGGCATGAGTACAAACAATGCCCAGCAGATTTGATAGGTTTGGTGACAGACAGGAGTTCTTGGTCATTGAATCATAATGACCAATTAGGAACATAGTTATGTAGAATGTTATTTAATGTTGGACAAGCAGATGAATTCTGGATAATTTTATAGGTGGTAAGAAGCTGTGTATATGTTAGTTGATGGAGTAGTTATAACTAACGTAGGCTTTTTAGTGCTATACAGTGGTGGGTTCTGAAAGGGGTATTTGCTGCAAATTTAGCAACTTTGTTTTACCGTTGTTCATCTTTTGATTTTTGTAATGAGTGAATGTTAGTAAGGATGGGAGGACCATAAAGAAGGGTGAGGAGGAGATAAGTAGTGTAGCTTTAGTTGCGTTGGTGAGAGTATTTGGCTCTGTAAAGCATCCCTTGCTTTTGATGAGTTTTTCTTATACAATTTTATATGCGCAGGTCAAATTTAAGGTTTACCATCCATATCATCCCTAATAATTTGCTGTGAGACATGAGTTCAGTGGTTGCATTTTCAAACGAGAAGACTTTAATTTTTGTTTTTTTCATTAGGGAGAGGACTTTGGAGAAAAAAGTAGTAGTCTGTTGTTTTTTTAAGGTTGAGCATGAGTTGTGAGTTACAAAGCCATGTTTCAGTTGCTGTTAAAGGTTCTCATAGGTTCATAGGTGTTTACTAGGCTAACAACCACAAGGGCCTTTTTAAGCCTAGCTATGTAGGTCTCAGGTAGTGTTTTAGGTCTGCCATGTTGTCAGATGTGCAAATGAGTGTGGAGTCATCTGAGTACTATATTAGGCAGGCCTGTTGTGTGGACATATGGAGGGTGATGGTGAGAATGTTAAAAAGAAGGGGACCAAGGACAGAGCCTTGTGGTACATCAGTGGTGACTGAGAATTATGGAGAGAGGGTAGATTGCCATTTTACTGACTGATACCCATTAGATTGGTAGCTTTTGAACAATAGAAGGGTGGGATGAAAGAGACCTAATAAGGACATTTGAAGTAGAAATTTGTTGTGACAAACTGTTAAAGACAAGTCTAGAAATAATGAGACTAGTTTGCTGTTATCTCTAGCTTTATTGATAGTTTCTATACAGGTTAGAAGTACAGTGTTAGTACTATGTGAAGGATGGAAGCCATGTTGTTTGTGGGGAATAGGAGCTCTTCCTGCAGGAGATAGTTACGCAATTGTTTTTGAATACATTTTCAAGTATTTTGGAGAGGGGGATAAGATTTCTTAGGTCTAAGGTTAGTAATGTCCGTTGAATTTTTTTCCTTTGTGCAGAGCCTAAAAAGTCACAAGGTCCAGTTGTATAGAAGGCTCCAAAGGTTGGTTGCATTGAAATTCCCAAGGGTGTGGTATATAGAGGGGTGGTGCAAGGGTTTTTCACTTGCTTCCATGAGTGACACTGCTCCTACAGCCTCCTCCCCCCAGGTCAATGATTTCATCCATCTATAGTCTCCAATGGAGATTATAAAAAGAATGCATAACACCCACCCTCCCAAGCTATCCTCCCATTAGGTAGGCAAACAGGATTTGCCTTGTCATTCACCTTAAGTTCTTATTAGTTAGCTTGATTCAATAAAATAACACATACATATCAAAACACATAAGTAAAAGAAACTTATATGGTTTTCACCAACATATAGTGATTGTTAACAAATTATAAATAGTAAAAAAAACAATGCATAAATATTATTGTTATGCGATATTTAGAATGTCAGCCGGAACAAGTGTGACTTCTGGGGCTATCTTGGATACCCTATTCATAGGTGAGCTACTTTATCCTAACCCTTTCTTGAGATCATTACGGTCTTCCAGACAACAGCTAAATTTCTCTCTCCACTTTTGAAGAGCTGTATAAACCCCTCCTTCTATCTCTTAACCCCTTTCTAAATTGTAGTTATTTAGGTGGAAGATTGCAACCAGAAGTCAAAGAACACCAGTAAAATGCCAGATCAAATTTTCTCACCAGAAGACTTGTGTCCAGCTGGTCCTACAGCACTCCTAACTTTTCCCCTCAAGGTCACAGCTGAGCAGCTGACTCTTTGAGATTTGTCCTAGCCTGGATCACCATCATTCAGCTCAGCTGAATAAAGGACATCATAAGAGACCACATTCTACAATTATTCTGACTGCCCCTGATGAAATCTCTTCTTGCAGATGAGTTTGTGGTTGGAGGAGCTGCTGGCATAGTATCAGACTAATTTGACAAAGGAACAATAAAAATTGTACCACAAGGAGAAGGGATATAGGGGTTCTACTCCCATCTGTTCCAGTTTCTTAAAAAGCTGGGTTTTGAGATGAATTCCATTACAGTTGCAGATAATAAGTAAATTCATCTTCTCATCTTTCCTGAGGAGATTTGTATAGTCACAATACCTCTCCTTTTATTGACATTTCTGCTGGCCATGATATAGACATATAAGATGTATGCACTTTGCCTTGAGGGATATCACTTTTATTATAATAAGCTTCTCTAGTCTTTCTTTGCTTCCAGGCTTTTTACCAACGTCTCTGATAGCTTTTAAAAAAATATTAACTGTGTTTGCAGATGTTTTATAGCACCAACATTTTCTTGTGTTTCCGAATTGATTTTACATAGAAAAACATATATATTTTTATATATTTTATATAATTTACATACATATTTTTTGAAATCTATTTATAAATATTTTAAATGTTTGTGTATAAATACACTGGCTTTCATTTTTGGTGGTCGCAGATACAGGTTGGGACAATACGGAACTGTTCACATTCAGTTGGAACTGGTTAACCCTTACTATACTATACTATATTATTTTATTTTATTGAGTTGTGAGGATATAAAATTCCTGGATAGTATTTACCCACTGTTTCTGGATGTGTATTAAAATACTACATATTATATGTATATACTGTTTGGTGACCCATAAGTAAGGTGGTTCTTTAAGAAATGAATTACTAATTACTCAGTTTGGATTGCCAGCCCATTTTTGGAATATATAAGATGAAAGATTTATTTTGTTAATTGATTCTGAAGAAGTCTCCGAACGGAGATGAAAGCGCTCAATCAGTGGCTGTACTAATTATATTTTGGTCTATTTTATCTGGTGGATTATTAAACCTGTCTTTTACTTTACTGAACTATTCATTTTGTGTTTGTTTGCAATACATATTGGAATCAAGAAGACAGCCTTTATTGTTTCCGGAGCTGCATTGTTTTTGAGTATATAGCAGCAACAGTTTTCACAATCCCCCTGACCTACTTCCATGTGCAGAATCAACAGTCTGCCTTAGGCCTTCTTCTTGTTATCTTGCACTTATTGTTAGTCTGTTTTTTTTCTATGTGACTTTTGCCTCTGCACCTGCTGATCACTAGCCACCTGACTACTGATTATGAACCCATTTATTCCTGATCCACGCAGGGAGTCCCCAGAATGGAGGCTAGTGGTGAATGGTGGGGTCCATCATCTATGCAGCCATAAAGGTTGCTTGTGCCCTTGCCTTCATCAAACAGTGCAATCAATTAAGGCATTTCTATTTTAACTCTGCCCTGATGGTTGATGTGAGTGTCCATAGAGGTTCATACATAGGTATTAAGCTAGCTGCCTTGGGGGCCATTTTCAGCCTAGCCAATTTCCCTTTTGGTGCTCAAAATAACCTATCCCATTTGGTTATATATTTGCCTTACCAATCCCATGGTCGGTAATTATATATTACCCCTAATGGCAATAACTGGGATCATACCATAGATAATTTGAGGGGACCCATGCATGGACTAAAGCATTTAGCAGTTGCCCCTACCCATTAGTTGCACAGGGGCAGTATATTTCTGGAGTGTCCCCAGTTACATGCTAATGAGGATCACGATCAATGACTTGTCAAACCAAGTCTGCGTTGCTGTTTAATGGCTATAAATGTGTTACCTGCAAACCACTGCTTGCATATGACAAAGAAGCCAAACAGACAACCACTCCTTTCATCCAGTATACTCGAGCAGATGCTAACCAGTTATTCCTAACATCCACCATCCAGATCTTCCAGCACGTGAGATGTTAATTGAACTCTGACCATCGGGGCTGTAGGCAGGTCCTTATTCTTCTGCACCAAAGATCCAGGGTTTCTAATATCATCATGGGAAGGTGTTGCTGTGATATGAGTTACGTCTTGTGTGTTGACATGCATTTATGTCACTGAATTTACATGATCTGCTATTTACAAATGAATACACATAAATTCTAGGATCTTGCTTGTTCCAGTAGCATAGAAGGATAGAGCTATGACTACAGCTCAGGTGTATAAAATTTGTTTAAAAGTTTGGGTACTTGATAAAACAAGCAGGAAGGACAGGCATGCTCACTGTGGGATGGATCCATATGCTTGGATGCACCATCATATTTGATTCTTTGTGAAGGCTGAGTATGTGTAATGGGTGTTGTATGTACAGGGCAGGGCATTGATTGTGCTGTTCACAGACACAAGCATGATGAGTCACATGGTCATCGCACTCCAAACCTTTGGACAGAGCAGGTGTATGCAGGGCGAGGGATTAGACCTTAGGAGAAAAACCTTCTCAACAGCAGTATGGTGCTGCTGTAGGAAACTTCTATCTCTTCAGTGGCCCTGGGGCTAGCTGGGGGTGGCTAAGTTATGATAAGTAGATCTGGTGGATGAGGAATGATCCTGGGAGTAGCTGATCATCTGATGATCAGCTATGGGGTGCCAAAAACTGTGGCAAAAGAAAGAAAAGAGATTTGCAATCCAAGCACTGGGAGCTACGTTTAGCAATTGTCATCTGACTGCAAATACTGTAGTAATTTATTTCCAAAGTCATGTTTTCCCAGAGAGACCCTAAATGTACTGAATGCTGCAAGAAATCCTTCATACTGGGTTACCTACAAAGGCAAATAAAAAGGTTGTCCACCTACATTGACATACATAATTGTCCTCTTCAGCCGGTAAGTCCACAAGTTGTCCGACCATTTTTGAGACACTTACTCTACTGTGACAGTACATATTTTGGTACTTTTTATGCTGTTTTGCCAGAACTCTAGTCAGGCAGGGTTTTATAACTTCAGAGGGTGATCTTTCACTTCTGGACTCCAACAAAAAGTCCACTTCTGCCTTGGGACCTGGACTTCATGATCAACATTCTCTCAGATCTGCTCTTTTGGCTGCCTGGTTCACCAGATCTAATATTTGTGCCCTGGACTATCTGCATGATGGCAGTAAGGTGGTTGCAGCATGCTAAGATGCTGTGTTTGTTTTTCACAGAGGTTAATTGAGGAGGTAAAGTAGTAGAAGGTTCTACTAGCTTATAATATCATTTACAACACCACTTTATAGACCTTAATGTTGTATGACCTCCTTAGTTTATGCTTGCTCACCAGCACTTCCATTATATTCCTTGATAATGAAGATATCGGTGACTTTAATAAACACTCGGTATATTCTTTCCTTTTCATTCTTTTGAGGTTAGATTACAGTCTACTGATGAATGTGAAATAGCCATATATTTCTGGAATGTTCTCAGTTACATGCTAATGAAGATCATCACCACTGGCTCAGCAAACCAAGCCTACATTGCTGGGATTTTTTGTGTGTCAAGCTGCGCTCATTTAAGTCAGGCTTCATGCATGCTGCACCGTTGGAGCTTCTGGTGAGAACTAATGTGGTGGATCAGTGTTTGAACTTGTGTGACTTCATAGTATCCAGCTATGATGTCTCTAATATCCTCCATATGCATGACAACCTTTGTTCAGGATTCCTTTCCCACTTGGCTGATTATGACCTACACAGATGATGTTGCTGTATATTTCCTTCTCCACTTACCAATGCACAAAATGCACTTAAAAGATATCTGTAAAATGTTAAGTATGGTTAAATATCTTGCTTATATTTGACAGTTACTTATCACTATAAGGTAAATGGAATACTATAGTATAATATAACTCTACCACCAATATTCACAGCCTTTATAAATCAATCTAGCATTAATATTGGCAAACTCAAGAACCTTCTCATAGCACATTGGTAGAACAATATAATCTGCTTACATTACCCTAATAGAGCAGCTGTAAGCCTCGCCAACTTTCTTCTTCAGCTGCAAGAAAAACATCTTCCCACTTATCTACAGGCTTTAAAAACCCATAAAAACTGAATAGGTATCCACCAAACTAAAGCATCTTCTCACTATAAGGGATAGTGTGTGGCAAAAATGGAAATAACCCCCAACAACTGAGAACCAAGCCTCCTTTATAACCTTACATAATCTAGCCAAGCAGTCCATCCAAAGGCACAAAAGCAATCTTCAAACAAAGAAACCAATCACTATATTACATTCCCCAAACACTTTGAAAGGAGTTGACTTTCTTAGAGAAGGAAAACTTGCTCATGACACCCTCTCCAAAAACCCCTTTCAATGTGGCATGACAAAATTTTCCCCAGAAACTTTCCTTAAAGTATTTAGCAATTTCCCACCAATAAACCCCACACACCTCCACAGATAACTATCATTCTTTCACTTCAGACTTATAAATCCCAAAGAAGTGTCTGCTCTGCTTGAACATATTCCCACCAACACCCCTTCTGGATCTGACAACATAAAACATTGGTTCATATATCACTGCAAAGCTCATCTGTGTCTTCCTCTTACCTATATATAATCTATGTCTCACACAAAACTTCATGCCACAGATTTGGAAAATTGCTCTAATTTACCCTATCCTAAAGTAAACCAACCCAAAAGATACCTCGCTTCTGTCCAATGTCCATCGCCCCAAATCTGGGTAAACTAGAAAAATAGTCTACTCCAAGCTCTCCCACTACATCCAACAATACCACCTATTCTCCACCAACACCAACATTCTCCACCTAGCAGTTTAGGTTCTGGCCTGAATAAAGTATTATGACGGCACTTTAGTCCCTAACCAGTGATATCCTGCAAAACACTTATAGAGGCCTTCTCACAGGTGGACTTTTTATAAACCTAACAACGGCATTTGATCTTATTGACCATTGTTAACAGACAAGCTGAAATAGGTGTCAGCCCAGACAGTTTTAAAACACTTCCTCACTCACAGACATTAAAGAATTAAAATATGATCCTCCCAATCAAAATCTGCTTTCAGTGATGTACCACAAGGATCAATTCTTGGCCCCCCTCCATATCGTTTAACAAATTTCCTTGTGAAATCCTCATCTCTAACTTACCTTTTATACAGACAACATTGTCATTTATCATTTAATTCACTTTCAAATCGACATTCAGTCTCAACTCAAGTTAGACTTACATGAAGAAAAAAATTCTCAAACAACATGAGACATGACTTATAAGCCACACCAACTCTTATTATCCTAAGAAGCAAACTGCATGGCACTGCACATGTACATGCATTCTGCACTACCTGTACAGCACTGCACATGTACATGCATTCAGTTCTAACTGCGCAGCACTGCACATGTACATGCATTCTGCACTAACTGTAGAGCACTGCACATGTACATGCATTCTGCACTAACTGCACATGTACATGCATTCTGATCTAACTGTACAGCACTGCACATGCATTCTGATCTAACTGTATAGCACTGCACATGTACACGCATTCTGCACTAACTGTACAGCACTGCACATATACATGCATTCTGTTCTAACTGCACAGCACTGCACATGTACATGCATTCTGCACTACCTGTACAGCACTGCACATGTACATGCATTCAGTTCTAACTGCGCAGCACTGCACATGTACATGCATTCTGCACTAACTGTAGAGCACTGCACATGTACATGCATTCTGCACTAACTGTAGACCACTGCACATGTACATGCATTCTGCACTAACTGCACATGTACATGCATTCTGATCTAACTGTACAGCACTGCACATGCATTCTGATCTAACTGTACAGCACTGCACATGTACACGCATTCTGCACTAACTGTACAGCACTGCACATATACATGCATTCTGTTCTAACTGCACAGCACTGCACATGTACATGCATTCTGCTTTAATCCAAATACTCATTGGCAAGCTTTCCCCTTTGACCTAAAGGAAATCAAAACTTACTCCAAATTCAGAATGCAACTCAAAATGTACCAGATGCTCCTGATTCAACTTAAGACATATCACTTAACACACACTATTCCTGTTTCTGTTCTATTTTTCCCCTCTCATAGAGTTACTGAAGGTTAACCCATTTTAGAAACCAGTTTATATATTGTACATTACACACTGCCTGCTTACTAGAATGTTCTTATAAAGTTCTTCCATGTAATTAATCTGGACATCTCTGTCATTGCTTATATTTCTGCCTTTTTTGTTTGTGAAATATTTTGTATTTCACCAGGGCTGAGCCTGAAATTGGTCATTATTGATCAGTGCACTGCCCCAGTAAACAAATGCAGTTAAATAAATAAATATATAGCAACATGCAGACACATAAGCTTTTACATGCTGTGTTTTACTGCTGCCCTCCCACCAGTTTGGGTATCACAGAATAGAACTTTTTAAACATACAAGCTCACATAATCATATGTTATTTTATCAGGTCATCTTCTGCATCATCCTACGACATTCAACCACTCTACTGTACACTTCTGCAACACTAATGGTGCTTTGCAGTTAAGCAGTACACCACTAATATTTGCAAATAAAAATAAAATATTGTTCTTGCTCATATTTTGGTATAACTTTTATTATTTAACATTTGTTTACCGGGAAAGTCCAACTTCGAATGAAGCCAATTTTCAGCGGAGGCCCGAGGTGAAATGCCCCAGATGCATGTCTTTGAAATGTGGGAGGAAACCAGAGTACCCAGAGGAAACCACATGATCACAGGGAGGACATGCAGACTCCACATAGAAGGCACCCTACCCGAGAATCGAACTAGGGAACCTCTTGCTGTGAGGCGCACCACTGCACCATCCAACTTGGCATTAGCTGTCACAAAACAAGACATGTTAAACTATCATTCTCATGCTGCTGTCTGTGCAGAATTGTGTACTTTTATAAGTAGATTAATGTGACTACTCACAGTATGCAACGTAACCGCTTTGTATGTTAACAATTTCTCTGCAGTCTATAGCACTAGTTCCTAATCATTTGTTTCTATAAATAAAGTACTGTTGTGGACATTTAATAAAGTGGGAACCCTGTGAAAAACAATACATACATATCCTGACTATTGGTATGACAACTGAATGGATTGCTAAAGTGTAAAGCTGCACTACTTGTAAGAGATATACTCACCCCAGTGTGTCCCCGATGTGCTCAAGCACTACTTGTAAGAGATATACTCACCCCAGTGTGTCCCCGATGTGCTCAAGCACTACTTGTAAGAGATATACTCACCCCAGTGTGTCCCTGATGTGCTCAAGCACTACTTGTAAGAGATATACTCACCCCAGTGTGTCCCCGATGTGCTCAAGCACTACTTGTAAGAGATATACTCACCCCAGTGTGTCCCTGATGTGCTCAAGCACTACTTGTAAGAGATATACTCACCCCAGTGTGTCCCCGATGTGCTCAAGCACTACTTGTAAGAGATATACTCACCCCAGTGTGTCCCCGATGTGCTCAAGCACTACTTGTAAGAGATATACTCACCCCAGTGTGTCCCCGATGTGCTCAAGCACTACTTGTAAGAGATATTACTCACCCCAGTGTGTCCCCGATGTGCTCAAGCACTACTTGTAAGAGATATACTCACCCCAGTGTGTCCCCGATGTGCTCAAGCACTACTTGTAAGAGATATACTCACCCCAGTGTGTCCCCGATGTGCTCAAGCACTACTTGTAAGAGATATACTCACCCCAGTGTGTCCCCGATGTGCTCAAGCACTACTTGTAAGAGATATACTCACCTCAGTGTGTCCCTGATGTGCTCAAGCACTACTTGTAAGAGATATACTCACCCCAGTGTGTCCCTGATGTGCTCAAGCACTACTTGTAAGAGATATACTCACCCCAGTGTGTCCCTGATGTGCTCAAGCCTCATTTTCTGCAGCTGTGCATTCTCCATAATAAGTTCAGAGGTTGTGGAGAAAGGAATGGGAATGCATTAGACATTCTATGGCAGGCAGCGGCAGTTTGTGCACTGAAGTTTAAGCCAACTGAAGTACTAAGCTAGTGGCTGCTCCTTCACTTTGGCCTCCCATGGGCCCACAAGGCCAGGAGTTGTATGTTTCACATCACTGTAATGGTGGCACATTGCTCACCATTATACGGTATGCCTATGGCAATTGTAACATACTATGCCAGGCTACTCTAGGACTCTGCTTTGTCTTGTGACCTGTAGTACTATATTCAAGGATCGTTTCCCTGTAATACTGGGGGAGGAGGTGGAGGACTATTTTTTATTCCACAGAACACCACCTTTGAATTCTTTGTCTGAAGACAGAGTTGGCATTGTAATACTTTGCAAAGACAAATGGTTGACAATTTATGGTCACACCCATTTTCACATATGTCAGCTCATTTCCTTGAGTGGTGACAAAAATCCCACTATCAGGAGGGCATGATATTGGTTGAGATAGTATGATAAGTTGGGAATTATGGTAGCTTTGCTTCTTGCTGTACAATGAGCAGTGGCAATGGTTGTCAGTTGTACTTGTGTATTGGCAGTGCTGTTTACAATCCCCCGTGTCCACTAGGACCAAGAAGGGGATATGATTTGGAAGCCTTAAATGATTATGAAAATGGTGTGTTCATTTTTCTTTTGACCAGATTAATTGATGCAAATGAGAGTATAGGAATGAGATGAAAAGGAGAAGGAAGCAGAAGGTAAAACATAAGGCGAAAAATTAAAGAAAGAGCAGGATAGAGGTAAGAAAGGTGGGCAATTTTTCTGTTTATTGTTTTGTTTTTTTTTTTTTGATGGAATGGTGGCCATTTTTCATAAATGAAGAGAAGGTAAGTTGGTAAGAAAGGGAAGTAGGAGGAAGATGAGAGGATTATGGAAGGAAGCATGCGAAGATGTACAAACCTGATATTCAAGATCAATTTCAAGAAAAACATTTGCCTGTTGTACAGCTTACACATATATGTATTCAAACATCATATTAACCCTGACAGAAAAGAGTCATGTCACCTTGGTCAGTTGCAATGTTATAGGTGTTGTACTGTTTGGGACATTTACTCAGTAAGCTCACAGGCCCGAGTGTGGATAGGAACAAAGGAATGTTGGAACACAGGAGCATACTAGGCAAATGACCACAGGTACCAGAAGATGCCTTCTACACCTTTAAGCAGACCCTTTTCAAGCACATAATGGTGCTCACCTCCCAAATCAAGCAGGGCTGTATATGATACCCCAGGTGTAAATTTGTACTGCCCACCCAATCAGCAAGACTACCCTGACAGGTAGCCAAAGTAGTACTTTGTTCGACTTGCAGTGGTAACTTATTCAGCAGGCTAGGAATGTTGAATTAGGAACCTGTCCCTCCAGGGAGTTTTGTTTGTTTGTTTGTGTAAGATTTAGGGGCCTTAATGCAGATGTTTGTAGAACTACTAACTTGGCAAAGAAACAGGAGGTCAAATAGGACAGGGTCTTTCATGGCTCTAAAAGCAAGACACAGGTCACCTTGCAGTGACCTGTAGGCTGAATAAGGAGAGTCATGCTAATCTGTAAGGGTCGTTGAAAGATTTAAGACCTTTAATTTTCTTGGTTATAAATCTTTTGGGCCTTTCCAGTTGGGTGATATGCTTGGATTTGTACATACCATAATGGGTCATTGTATTCAATGATGGGTCTGATAAGGAGAAAATATAGTGGTAGGATATTCCCTTGGAGATGAACTTGTCAGGATAGAAGGACTTCCTGACATGGTGAAAGCATGCTGATCGAATAAGAAAGAGTTACACATGTAATAACTTGCTCTGTTATGACTGTTTCTGTCTGAAGAGGAATACCTTTTATAACATACAAGGTGGGAACAACTTTTGTGCCAAATGCTATTATTCTGCACTTTTTTCATTTAATTTCAGACTGTTTCTGATACACCGTGTATGTACATATCCCAGCCCTCGCTGCCTACACCTGTTTTGTATCATTGGATGAGCAGATAACAGTGCCCACTTTACAGTCATAAGCAAACTTGGTCAACCACACTTCTGGGATATTGGCATAAATGTCTGCAAAACAAATTCCACCAGGAGAAGCCCAGATCTGATCCATGTCACACCCCGCAAGTTACAATTTTACATTCAGTGTGGGAAAAAATAACTTTCACAACTTGGGATCTGATGGATAACCAGTTTCAAATTTAGTGGACTCTGCAGGGATTTACATTAAACTTGTCTAATGTTTCAGTAATGCCAGCATGGCAATAGTGTAAAAAGCCTTGGCCAGGTCAAGATGAGCAGTGTGCACAGAATGACCACTGTCCACAGTCACTGTCAACTTTTCAAAGAAGCTTACTATGTTTAGGAGATAGGCCCTGCCCTTCATAAAACTCAGAAGTTCAGGTCAAAACTAAGGGGATGTGGCTGACCAAGTTTGCAGATGACTGCAAGCTAGGTGCAATTATTATAAACCCAAATTATGTCAATATACTCCAGGAGAGTCTCACACAGACCAGCGACTGCTGTATTAGTTACGGTTTTAAACTGAATGCAAAGAAATGCATCATCATTCCCTTCAGCACAAACAATATCCCTTCACACTATCAAATCAACAATACCCTAAGTACCCGTGAAGTGGTAAGGGACCTGGGATCACAAGTTTACTGCAATAGTAACTTCAACCACCATGCATCTACTGTAGTAATGAAGGCTTTCTATATAGCACATTTGATTAGTAAAGGCATCACCTAGAGAGTAAAAGAGGTTATAACCCCTGTATACTCTGCATTAATCAGGCCCATAATTGAGTATAATACCCCGTTCAGCATGTACCATACAAAGCACCTGCAACACCTGGAGAGACCTCAGAGGTTTCTAACAAAGAAGATTGAGGGGCTCCAGCATGTGCCTTACACAGACCAACTAAAGTCCTTGTCACTGTACTCCATGTTGTATAGATTTCTAAGCGGAGACTTATGCCTAGTCTACGGAATAATCAGCAAATCAAATGGGACTAGGGCTACCCATTCCAGGGACCTAAATATGGCCTGCAGCTTAAATAGGACATACTGGAGGGACAGATTTATCTCCCAGCAACTGCCACATCTTTGGAACAGGCTACCAGTTCATATGAAACAGAGCATCTCTTTGATGCTGTTCACGAGGAACCTGGATGAGTGAATGGAGAAAAATAAATTCTTACTGGAGATAGCGCCCACAACCCTCCTGGACATCATCATTAAATGCAGTCTTGGGTACTGACTAGCATTTCCATAGTATTACATTGGAATGAAATGGATAGGCTTAAAATGACCTCTGGGTCTCTAGCCTAGTAATCTCCTATGATCCTATGGTCCATACTTGTTGGGATCTACATCAGTTAGGTTGCCTATGTCTGCATAAATGAGTTCTACTATGATACATTCCATGGCTTTACACATAAAGCTGGTGAGGCTGATAGTTCTATAATTACCCAAGTCCTTAGAAGGGCTACCCCTTGTTTAGGGGAGTCTCAGTGGCTGTTCTTCAGGCATTAAGAACTTACCCTGTAGGTAGGCTGAGACTGATTGGTTGAAGTAACTCTCAGACAATGCATACATGACACTAATGAGAATGCAGCCTGGTATATTGTTTGGTCCCATGGAAATATTATTTTTAGACTTTGACAGAGATTCTAAAACTTTTTTCTAAATGATTTCAGGGGAAACTAAATTCTCAAAGATAGTGGGAGCAACCATGTGGGTTGGAGGGTTAAAGTTAACACTATACTTGTCTGCTAGTATGTATTAACTATATCCCTGGGGGTCAGAGTTGGTGACATCATTATAGATGGGCTCAGTGAACTGATTTATATTATTCCTTAATTTTCAGATATAACTGAAGAAAGATTTGTAGTTTCCTTCTGAATCGGTACCAATCTTAAGTTCATAACCTGCCTTACATTTTCTAATAGTGGTTTTAAGTTTTTTGCAGTTATGTTTCAGTGTATTCTTGAGCTACGGAGATGGTGCTTTCTTGCAACTTTTTATTATTTTTCTTCTATTGTTGCACAGTTTATTAATATAGGGGTCGCATCAGAGAGGTTTATTCCAGAGTTTACCATTATATTTAGGGTAGATGGGTACTGACTTTTCTTTGCAAAAGGAGCTGGTTTAAGTCAGAGATGAATGTAACGGCCATCTTAGTTGGGTCAATTTGCAAGTGATTGTTGGGACGTTTGCACAGGTCTTCTATAAGCTGTAGTATGTTTGCCTTTGAGAAGGCCATAAAGATGGCTTTATTTGGTGGTGAGGTAATACCACTAGGCCTGCCAAAGAAAATTACTGATTTCTGGTCAGATTTAACCATGGGTGAGAGGGATGAGGAGGTCTGAGGTCAAGTACATGCAGGGGCTAGGTTGGTAAGGACAAGGCCAAAGAGATTACAGCCTCCAGTGGGTAGTTTTACAATTTGCTTCAGTGTGTTGGTATTAATGAAGTATTGAAAATGCTGAGCATAACTGTCTGTCAAGTTGTAGGTGTGTCAGTCATGCTTGGGTAATTGAAGTCCCCTAGTAGGAAGACATTTCATTTGACATTTAATGCCTCAATGGTGTTGAGGTAATTTCTGTGATCTTGAGGTGACATTGATTGGGATCTGTAGCTAGCAATGAAATAATAGTTGGTTTTGTGAGGGAGTTTTGGATCTCCAGGTGCTCCAAGTTAGGATCATAAGTAAGTAATTAGATATTAGATATATGACTGTCATGTTATATGGTCACTGGGAGAATGGTGGTAGGAATTTTCAGGGTCACACATGAACAATACTGGAATGTAACATGTTTTCCCTACCTACAAAGCAATACTTAAAAAAAAACTGCAGACTTTGCTGGAGAAACTGTACATAAGCCACAATTACCAATGCAGAAAATGAGATGCTACTCCAGGCACTCCATTCCATGGCTGACAGCTGTTTGGCTTGGATGCTGTTAACCAGATCTACCAGGGCTGTGCCTGGAAAGATCTGGTTATGTACATTAATGGTAGTCAGGGCCATAGTTATGAAATCACATGCCATAAAGCCACTGACATAACACATGCTGGCTGCTGAACTAAGAAATGCCATCTTGGCATGAGAAGGTAGGTTGACTGGTTCTGGGCTGTCAACTGAACCATCTCTCACAGATTCAGAGAAGTTTCTGTTTTTTTCAGAGGCAGTGACATCTCCACATGGTCCCACAGTGTTGCAGTAGATAGTGGGGTAGTGACTGACCAGCCAATAAGAATATCTACTGGAGATGTCCAAGGTATGTAAACATTTTTCTGTGTAAGTCTACCTATAAATCATCTTGACCCCTTAGCAAGTATCAAAGTTATTAAAGCTGTCTTATTTATGGTATACAGGAACATCAGGGTTTCATCTGCATGGCCATCTGCATGAGCAATGCAATTAAAATATTTATTTTTCAATGTTACTATCTGGACAAATCAGTCTCTGGTATATTTCACATGCTGGGCCAAACGTATACAGCAAATTGTGCTTTGGTGTACTCACAAGTGATTTTTTTTTCATATAACACCAACACTTTAGAACTTTGACTGCCTGATGTTGGAGGATATGCAACCTCAGATGACCTATCACACTTAGGTAGGGAGTACTGTGTGTGTGTGTGTGTGTTGGACACAGGAAATGTGACCACTGTACTTTCTGCACAGACCCTGGCACAGCTTCTATTCATGCAGACCCCCTAGAGACACACCACACAGGGAGGAACAGCTCCTGCAGACACTATTAGTCAGTGAAGTATGGTACTCCCTAGTGAATACATGTTAGGATCTGCCTTTATCTCCCATGGGCAGAGAGGTACCTATGTGGGAGGGGTAATTGTGCTTAGTAGAGACATGATTACCCCCCTTCCCTGAGGTTGGTGTGTCAGTGGCTACATCAAAGTGTATGTGCATGTCCACTGTGGTGGCACAGACTAGTTCTATGACAGCCATGATGGAGTGAGTAAGGATGTGTAAGATGACTTACGGGATTGCATGTCTTATATGTGTAATAGTTTTGAAAAACTCAGTGACATTAGAATGTGCCACATCCTCTCAAGCTCACCTGCCAGACATGAGGTGTCATCCATGAAGCTGTTCCACTGCTACCTCCACAGGCTGTATTCATCATGGTCATGGACAAACTAGATTATGCCATGACAGTGCTAATACTTCTGTGGCAGCACCTGTTGTGGAGACATCCACATCCAGGAGAGTACATCCCCATGATCACAGCATTAGCAGCAGCAGTACATCTTATAACGGATGTTGCACAGTGTCACACAACATGCCAACATCTAGCCAGGGTCATAATCAGTGCAGCTCATGGTAGAGCCAACTCTTGTGGACAGGTGCATACATGGGATGCTTAACCCTGTATCATAAATGATCTGGCCTTGCACAGTATATCAAGCTGCAATGCTATAACTTTTGTTGAAGCTATGTTCCAGTAGACACACACTCATACCACCACAGCCCATAGCCCACCACACACACACACACACACATTGACACTCATGCAAACACTTCTGTTGACATTGGCTATTTACAAAGCATTTTACATTAAGACACCACCCACACACACACACACCAGTGGATTTTTCTTTAATAATCCTCAGCACACACATTTCCTTGTGAAAGACATCCATTATTGTGCTCCCATACCCTTCTATGCAAATGATAATGGTGACTGTGCCATGGCTTTGTATATCATTATTTGGTTTGCTTATATCTGATGCACAATGTGGCCATCTTATGCATCAGTAATCACAGTCTGGTGTTGGTTTTTCATGCATCGCTTTACTTTTGTCTACTATGTTTGGAAGCTATGTGCAAGTCCCTGCCTCTTTCCCAGTGCCAGAGCGTACTGCTCCTGCCTTTATTCAGAGTGACTATTCCCTGCTGATCTAAAATGAACACCCAACTGTAACTGCCTCCAAAGTATGAGATTGTGTAACATCACACACACTGAAAAAATTTTGCACACATGACATGGTCATAATGCAGGGCAGCAAAAGTGTGCATTCACCAGCCCAAACACATAGTCAGTAATATTTCTTGTTTGCTGTTCAACGTGGCTGTAATTATGGTCTATTTGATTGTGTGGATTTCTGTCATCAACCAGAGTTCCAAGGCATATCCAGTATCACTAACAAGATGCCCAGGATTAGTCACCCCTCGCAAACCATTGGTACACATCACAGGCATGCCATATATGAGAGTCAGGACAGTTAATTGTATGGCCTGCAAACACATTGTAGTTGATACCCTGTGCATTATAGACTGCCTGGCAATGAATGCAGTAAGACCTTTTGTGGTTCACTTACCTCCTTGTTCATGAGGTGGGGCTTTTATTTCAATGTAGGTATGACCTATGGCCCCCAGTACTTCAGTGAAACAGATTTTATTACAGAGTTCCCATATTATGTTCCCTGTCTCCTCTGTGGTACACAGGAACTACATTTGTGGTCCCACATGCTGAAAAATGACATCAAGAAACTGATGGAGTATTCCCGAGGCAGTTGCTTGAGATGTCAGGACTATGTTTCCTGTAGGTCACTGAAAAGTATAACTTATATACATAAAGCCACACATACCTTAATATCCACTGTGATAGGTACTTCATGACTGCTGTGGGACTGCATTCAAGGCTTACACATGTCCACAGTTTTTTCCCTTGCCTAGGTAGTAGTGGCCCACAATGCCAGTGTTGTTGAGTCCATAAACGTTAAGCATGGTCAGATGACCTGGCACCTCTAAGGGTGATGACATGCACTGTCCTGTAGCAGCAATAACAGCCTCTTGCAGATACACATGTACTAATGTTATGGTGATCCCTAACATTATTTAGCAATTCTGCAAGCTTCAGTGTGAACATTCGTCCACCTTCAGTTATACAGCAGGTGCAGCTCTGGTGCCCAATTTTATGTTTATGAATCACTCCGCCATCTTTTTCACCTCATTTTCATAGCCTGATCTGCTCGCTTTAGTAATGTTCCTCTTTACCATGTCATTATATGGCTGTTAGGATGTACCACTCCTATCTTCTGCTGCTTGGTGGTATGCGTGTCTCTAAATCACGTGCACCCTGCTTATGGCCACTCATCTGCCAAATTTACTCTGCAACATCTGGCAAACTTTTCTGAATCTAGCCCTCTATTTATTTTCATGTTATTTCTGAAGAAGACTAAGGCCGAAACATCAGTTTTAACTTTTCAATTCATAGCATCTAATCACACCTTCACATGCCTCCATGCTCAGCATGTTTGTGTCTTTGTTCTGCCAGGTATGAGCAAGCGTTATCAGTACTATACAGTAAAACAGTTTGTATTACAGATACAGTTCACCTCTGATTAAGGCATATTGACTAATATTGTTGTACCAATGCCCAAATACCTTTTCACTAAATTAATGTATGTATCTTTGTTTTCCATAAAGCCGCACTTTTTGTTACTAACACCAGTGTTTCACATCTGTTAGAAACTGTCCTTTCTGTCAAAATGAGCCCACTACAGTAGTAAAATAACCATCCTTGGTGCCCACATAATATGGACTACTTGCAAGAGTCTGACTCAAACTCCACATAAATTTGCTATCCGGATTAAGATTTTTGTGGCTCTTCCCTAACTTTTACACTTACATTTAATGGAATTCTGCATGGCTATGGAGAGGATACTTACTGAGTACATTGTTTTACATGGCTCTTCATATTTATCCACTGATAAAAGCATCATTAACTTGATTTGTCTATTCCAAAGGTGTACTGAATGTGGATCTTATAGATTCATAGGTAAGTATGAGGCAATCATTTTGAATACCATTGCATGTTTAGTCAAGAAAACTATGTAGAAGTTCCTTCTAAACTCAAGGAAGGCAAGACAAGATAGACCAGGGCAGAATTTCAGGCCGCACATCCAATTAACTGTGCTTAACCTGAAAGTGGCAAAGTTGCTTGTTTGCTTGACATGTAGCAGACATGTTCCAGAGAAGAGGGATACAGTGAGTTGTGAATGTATAGAGCCAATCAGGTATATAAATTAGGTACGTACTGAAAGCTAGTGGTGGAAAGCAGAAGTCCAGGAAGTCATAAAAAGAAAGGAGGAGTATGGGAAAAAGTGTGAGATAGAAAAGACAGACAAGGCTAAGAAGGAATACTAGTTGGCTAGCAAAGAGGCTAAAAGAGGTGTTTCAATAGCAATATACAAGGCATCAGAGACACTCTACCATTTCCTGGAAAGTAACTCGGTAGATGACACATGGAAACTTTGTCAGATTGCAAGTAAAAGACAGAAAAATAAAGTAGACAGACACCCTACATGGGACATCAAAGAAAGATGGAAGGAGTACATACAGCAGCTTCTGAATGAAGAAAACCTCACAGAAGCTGTACTTCCTCAGACACAGTCTACAATGAGAGTAGAAGAGCAGCCACCACAGAGGTAATAACAGCGGTAAGGAAAATAAAGCCAGGGAAAGCAGCAGGCTCAGGTGAGGTCAAAACAGATATGATCAAGATGTTAGGAGAGTTAGGAGAGAAATGGCTCCTGAGAGTACTTATAGCAGTATGGAGGAAAAGTCATATCCCAAATGACTGGAGAATAAGCCTACAAGTGTCAGTGTGCAAGAACAAATGTGACATCCACAACTGTGAGCAGTACGGAAGTATCAGACTGCTGTCACACTGCCTATAAGTTCCAAAAAGGGTGATTAATAACCAAATATGCAGAGCAGTAAAAAGTAAGATGGGAGATGAGAAGTTCAGAATTTAGATCAGGATATAGTACAACTGACCCAATGTTTGCAGTGAGACAGATAAATCAGAATAAGCTAGAGACGAGGAAAGAGTCCATCTGGGCCTTCCTAGATTTAGTGAAAGCATATGACAAAGTTCCAAAGAAAACTGATTTGGGCAATGCTGTGGTGGTTGGTGGTTCAAAGTCCTGGAAACATTGATAGAATAAGTGCAGGCTATGTACAAGGACATATTGACTGAAGTACAAACAGTTTTCAGTCTTACAGAGAGGTTCCCAGCATACCTGTCCAGATTTTCACAGAATGTCCAGATTTTTGCCTCATATTTTTGGACTGCTCCTCTTAAAATTTGTGTTTTTTTGGCAAATCACTGAGGAATGAAGTCACTAAATAATGACATACTTTTAAGTTTCAGACTTCATGTCCCTTAGAAAACACACGGTAATACAAAACCCATTATTCTACCAACTTTCTAAGTTTATAAAAACAATAATTAAAATCTGTCCCTATTTTTGGGCCTTTGTTCTCCCATTAATTTAGGCTTTGTCCAGATTTTTTGAGCTAACAAGTTGAGAGATATGATTCCCAGTCAGAGTGGGTGTGCATCAGAGTTCAGCATTGAGTCTTCTGCTGTTCATACTGGTGTTGGACTACATCAGCAAACACATTAGAGGAGACAGATCAATGCAGGTGCTGTATGAAGGTCATGTGGCATTGCAGGCAGACACTGAGCAAGAACTTCAGCAAAGGATAGGGGAATGAAATGCAACACTGAAGGCACATTGAATGAGACTGAGTAGAGTTAAGATAGCTGTAATGGCAGCCAGTGGGGGGAATTCAGAATCAACTGAGAATTAAATAGAAGGTAAGATAATAAAACAGGTTAATAACTTCAAGAATCTGGAAGAGGTGGCTGAGAAGAAGGTAAATTTGAATGAGGAAGTCAAAGCTAGAATCAGGGGAGCTGCAGTGAACTGGCACAGAGCATCAGCGGCAGCATATGACAAAAGAATGCCAAAGAAGCTGAAAAGTAAGGTGTACAAAACAGTGGTGTGACCAGTACTACTGTATGGTACAGAAACCAGAGCAGTAAAGGCACAGCAGTTGAGGAAGCTAGAGGTGATGGAGATGAAGTGCCTGAGAAGGGTGGTAAGATGCACACTGTGGGACAGATGAAGAAATGAGGACATAAGAGAAGAAGCCAGTGTAGCTCCAATTGCAGAGAAGTTCAAAGAGAATAGATTGTGGTGGTTCAGGCACATGTGTAAAAAATGAGAAGACAATCTGGTGAAGACAACTTGGGACAGACAGGGAGAAGGCAAGAGGAAATGAGAACATCCAGCAAAGAGGTGGATGGACTGAGTGAGAGGAGATCTCTGACAGTGAGGCATGACTTTCTGAAGAAGGCAGGAAAGTAGCATTGAATTAAGAGAGATGGAGACAGTTGATATGACACCTCGACCCTGTGTAGAAAAGGGGGGGGGCATTTTTCTGTGAATGAATAGGAGGTGAAGGAAGGTTGGATCTTTCATGACTCAAAAGGCTAAACACAGATTTCTACATAACAGATTTTAGGAGGCGAGTACAGAGAGAAGGCTGCCAGTGTCTCCTGATACCTCTGAATTTTGAAACAAATCATCTTTTTAGTTGTGAATCTCTGAGGTCTCTCAATCTGATTAACATGTTTAGACAAACAACATGCCAAAAGGTACATTTTATTCAATAACATGTCTGATCAGACACAAGTAATGGAGAATTAAGACTTCTTTCAATCTTGTGGAAATGCTATAGAAATTATATTAGCTAGATAGAAGGCTTTCCCAACTATGGTGATGACATGGTAGTCAAACAAGGAATTATTAATGAGTGCCTAGGGGTGTACTTCATTTGCCCGACACCCATTTGCCCGAGACCAAATGACCGAAATTTCATTTGACCGACACTTCATTTGACCAAGTATTATTGGCAAGAAAATGGGATATGCCCCCTTCCCCACTGTAGTGCGACCCTGGAGTTAGAATATATAGTTAGAGGGTGTGTGGGGGCACAGCCCCCACTTACTTTTGTTTTACTAAGCAATATTAAAGCAAAACTAAACAATATAATATGAAATTAAGTGGGGGGGGGCTTCACCCATCACACTCCCCAACTATATATTCTAACTCCAGGGTCGCACTACAGTGGGGAAGGGGGCATATCCCATTTTCTTGCCAATAATACTTGTCGGTCAAATGAAATTTTGCTCAAATGGGGTCGGGCAAATAGGTGTCAGGCAATTGGAAGTTCGGGCAAATGAAGTAGACCTGTGCCTAGATACCTTACTATAGTGTCTAATTCAGGAGTGTGCCAACCATATGGTATGTGAAAACGATTTGAGTACCAAAATTAATTATGCTGCATTTTTCACAATTAATTTGAGACCATAGTCCTTGTACAATTTGTTAACATAGTCTAACCCATGTTTGAGCAATTGTGAGTCTGTGTAAGATTGAATAATGACACCTAATTTACAACCATCTACAAATTTAGAAAAAATATAGGCCACCAGTGCTGGTCTAAAGGTCTGAGAAACAGATGCCAAATAGGAAAGGACTCAACACTGAGCTCTGTGGTACATCACTAGTAACGTTTTTGCTTATAGAAGTGGCACCTGTGAGTTTACCCACATGGGTTCTGTCAGACAACCAGTTAACTATCTACTGCACAACATAAGGCTCTATGTCCAGCTTTACAAGTCTGTCAATAATTCCTGCATGGGGAATAGTGTGATGGGCCTTGGTCGGGTCCAGATATGTGTAACCACTATCCACTGCTTTAATTACTTTTTTCAAGAAATTTAAGAAATTAAAAATGCAGGACTTTCCTTTGACAAAGCTGAATTGATAAGGTCAAGGGTTAAGAGATTTTCAATACCCAGATTAATGAGGCCTGAGACAAAACATTCCACAGCTTTATATATGAGGCTAGTGAGACTAACAAGTCTACAGTTACCAGGGACCATGGCAAGGCCGTCCTTGTGAAATGGCATTCTGGGCATTCCAGGCTTCAGAAATGTAAGCAAAGTGGAGAGGATGAGGTAAAAGGGGTTCAGTAAACATTCTAAAAGGCCATATTTGTCACTGATAATCAAGCTACCTGATATATTTTCAGGTCCTATGAATGACGTGTTCTTAGCTTTTGTCCACGCTGACGGCATTCTTCCATAGTAATTAAAGAATGTGGCTGGGACTGTGGAATCTGTGGAATAGCTGTAACCGAGGGTGTAGTAAAATTTGCACTAAGTTTGGAAGCTAGAATATTAGTTATCCTTTTGTTATGAAGTGATTATATTTTTGACAAATACTGATACTTACCCACAATTACCAGTAGGTCTGAAGACATGATAAGCACTATATCCAGGATCAAAGAGAGAATGTTTACATTGTTCTGGAACCATGTATCTGTAACTACACATATATGAATGTGTTCATGTATGTTTACATTGTTCTGAAACCATGTATCTGTAACTACATATATATGAATGTGTTCATGTAAGTTTACATTGTTCTGAAACCGCGTATCTGTAACTACACATATATGAATGTGTTCATGTATGTTTACATTGTTCTGAAACCGCTTATCTGTAACTACACATATATGAATGTGTTCATGTATGTTTACATTGTTCTGAAACCATGTATCTGTAACTACACATATATGAATGTGTTCCTGTATGTTTACATTGTTCTGAAACCATGTATCTGTAACTACACATATATGAATGTGTTCATGTATGTTTACATTGCTCTGAAACTATGTATCTGTAACTACACATATATGAATGTGTTCATGTATGTTTACATTGTTCTGAAACCGTGTATCTGTAACTACACATATATGAATATGTTCATGTATGTTTACATTGTTCTGAAACCGTGTATCTGTAACTACACATATATGAATGTGTTCCTGTATGTTTACATTGTTCTGAAACCGTGTATCTGTAACTACACATATATGAATGTGTTCATGTGTGTTTACATTGTTCTGAAACCGTGTATCTGTAACTACACATATATGAATGTGTTCATGTATGTTTACATATTTCTGAAACCATGTATCTGTAACTACACATATATGAATGTGTTCATGTATGTTTACATTGTTCTGAAACCGTGTATCTGTAACTACACATATATGAATGTGTTCATGTATGTTTACATTGTTCTGAAACCATGTATCTGTAACTACACATATATGAATGTGCTCATGTATGTTTACATTGTTCTGGACCCATGCATCTGTAACTACACATATATGAATGTGTTCATGTTGCCAAAAAGTCTCAGGTTTGGGCATTATTTTGATAAAACTCTTGGTATTGAGTAGAGCCATACACCGGAATGTCCATCAGATGGACTGTTATCATACCTCTCTACCATACTGAATTCCTCTGAATGTACCAGTTTTGAGGGCAAAATAATGGGATGCCACACATTTCTGAGTGACCCGTTTAATTCCCAATATCCTTTTTTATTTTATTTACAATTTTAAAGTATGCCATCATCATTACATCATCGCCAGCATATCCAGCAATGACATCAACTTGCAGGAGCATGCATGATGACATCAGCTTCATGAGGCAGTGCTTGACTGCCTGTTGGACTCTCGGGGATGTGCAAGACTTTAAAAAATAAAGAAAACTTCAGTTATTTACAGTCGCAGTCTACTCATGACTTGCAGGCAACTTGTGGGGAAATTCTCACTTTAACTGGGCATGATTGTTTTTTTTTTTAATTGTTAATTCCAGAGAACTATGATGGGAATATGCATTTGGTAAGCTGATTTGAGATTCCCTGCCATTGATCAGCTCACTTCTGCTGTTAAATGAGCTTATGATGGAACGAGCGATGCAACAGCTAAATGTACAGTTGAGTCATTTAACGTGATCATTGAGACAATCACGGACAGTCGAGCTTCCTGAAGGTAAAGTGTAGGACCCGGCAGGAAAATGTGTGGATGAGCGCACATCTTTTATTGGTTTAAATATGCCCTTTTTTTCAGTTTTATTTCTTTTGGAAAAACAGAATTTTATGCAATATTCACATATTAAAAATAACTTCCAAATCACAACATAAGCCTTGCGGGATTTGGAATGTTGTTGTGCACAGTGTGCATAGCCTCATAAATTATGCAATTTGATTTCATTCTGGTATAGTTGTTTGGTGTTGTAAGTGTCTAAAATTAATAGTATTAAAGCTGGTTGGTTGGATATTGTTGTTCTCTTTTTAAAGATGCCATAGACTCTTGTGACAATGTACCATACCATGTTATTCTTCTTGAAATAGTTTTCAAAAATTTGTAAGATACCACTGGGGTTTAACTGTAGATGGTGTATGCAACCTGGAGTTGTTGTTAAACAGATTGCGGCCATAGTGTATATCGAATGAATGTATTTGATGTTCCATGCGTCACTGGTGGATGGAATCTAGGAAAAAAATTTCCCATGTTTTCATTTCCTGCATCTCTGTTTATTATTTTATTATGGTTTGATCTGGGGAACTCATTGTGGAATGCTTTGCTGAACTCATTGCAAGTACTTGAGCAGTTTGCTATAGGTAAATAAAGCACATCAGAGATTTCCTTTGAAAGTTGGCAAGTCATATAGACTTTGCAAAGACAAAGCTTGAATTTTTTGGGTGAAGTCTCACTTTCAGTCATGCTTCGGAGTATTAAATGCTTATACTTCTTGGTTGTCCATAACTTTTGCTTTTCATTTTTTGGCTGTCCTTATTAAATAAATTTGTGGCAGAACATGGAGGATTATACTTGAAGTACAATGACGGATGTTATATTGTTATTATATAAATTTCAGTCTCTAAACTCTTTGATTTTTTTGGATATTAAATTTGTTCTGACATTTTAAAATTGTTGATGCTTTGAGAAAAAGATAGTGGCTTATAGTCAACAAATAATGACATGCTATTATAGTTACAGACTTCTTTTACTTCAGAAAATGCACGTTAATTCATGTACTCTTATTTTGCCAACTTTCTAAATCGGAGTGGCTAATATTTAAAAAGTGTCCCTAATTTGGATTCTTTGTCCCTAAAACATGTTGACTTTGTCCCTGATTTTGGTGCTGAGAGGTTGAGAGCTGTATCAGTTTTTAAGATATAAATATGTATTGCATCTTTTTTTGTTTTCTGTTTTACTTAAACATTTCTTCATATTTTTGGTCCATTCCACATAAAATTTGTAGTTTTCTGGAAAATGATTGCAGACTGAACTCACTAAATAATGGCAGACATTTGAGTTTCAGACTTCATATCCTTCAGAAAATGCATGTTATTGCAAAACCTATTATTCTTATAGATTCATAAATTATTGCTATCCTAATGACCTGGGGGGGGGGGGGTTCTATGCCTAGCTAAGTTTTCCGGAAAGAATAATGATGCCCTGTATCCAAATAATGTTTAGAGTGTTTCTCACTGGGCCTCTACTGAAAATTGCCTTAGTTCCCAGTCAGACTTTCCCGGTAAACAGATGTCAAATAAATAAATAGGACATCGAGGACCAGGCATTTATAAGTTATCTCTGCCCATAAGGGACATGGGTGCCAAGATGGTGTAAATTTCTTATGTCCCATCCAGTGGTCTAGTTTACACTTAAATTGGATAATAGACAAACTCAGATTCACATGGGTGCATACCTCTCAACTTCCTAACCCAATAAATTTGGATAAAGCCTTAAATGATCTGCTGGCAAAGACCTAGAAATAGGGACAGATTTAAAATATTGTTCTTATAAACTTAAAATGTTGTTAGAATAACAAGTTACTAGCCATTAATTTTATATTTATAAAAGAAAATTGCATTTTAGTTTTAAATAAAACACTATTGTTCTGGTTATATTTTGTGTTTAATATTTTGTCTGTTCTTCAATTTGCATTTGATTGTGGTTATCCCACAATTCCATGATGATGTATGCAAATTTTATGTTAATCAATCTCCAGATTTCCAGTTGTACCTAATTTTCATGGGCTATTGTGCAGATTTTTGATGTTTCCAGGTCAAGATGTATGACTGTTATGCATTTCTGTTCTAATTCTACACCATTTCCCAATAATTTACCTTGTAACATTTTCTTCCAAAAAGACTCATTTTAAAAATGTGGACTCAACTAATGACAAATGTTTCCCTTATGGCAACAGTAGTCTTTATTTATGGAGTTACAGCTGATATGCTTGTATGCATGGATTTCTCCAGTCTACTCACATACATCTTATGTATACTTTTGTTTTTTTTTCTTTATATGATTAAAAGATGTAAAAGGAACATAAGGACAAACAAAAGTCTTATATTGGTTTACTGCTAATGCTTATACAATCATGATTAACTAAAGATTTGCCAACATTTCCCCGTCAGAAAACAAAGATAGTAAATGTTAAATCAGACTGAGATTATTTTCTGTAATATAGCTCCATTCCTTGGTATTGGTGTCTGTCTCTAGTTAATTTTACATTTCCAAATCTATAAAGTCATTGAGTTTTCTCTACTTTTGTTACTGCTAGGTTCCAGAATTTCACACTGCAGATTGTATCAACTTTATTAGCTTATAAGACAGTCATAGTTTCTGCATGCAGCAAAGTACAAGTCAGCAGTTCTTACCGACAATGAAAGTGAGAAGAAAACACAATATTAACAAACAGTTCCTGTACTTCCTTTTACAACAGCAATAAATGAAGTTCTTGGGGTTCATGTGCTTCACTTTACTGGTACAAACAAATACATTCTTAAGTAACAAAACTATAATTTCTTAAGTTGAATCATTAAATAAAATACTTTGATCAGAGAAAGTAAGCCATATGTATATATTTCACAAGGTATATATTGATTCTTTCATTTTTTTGATGGAGGCTTGTTCATTTGACATTTTGCGTATTTGCTTTCCACGATTCTTGTCTTTTGTGGCTATGATGTTAAATGTTGATAACTGAAGCACTGAATATGGAGATTCCACTAACATCAAGCAGATAAAAGGCAGGTGATTCTTTTTGGTGTGTGTCATTAGTAACGTTTATCATGGTTGTGTATTATAGTAACGTTAGTCATGGTTTCCTATATCTTTAGTAACTTTGTTGTGGGTTGTCCACATCACTAGTGATGCCTGCCCTGGTTGCAAACACCATCAAGTACGGAAGTACACATCAATCATAACTTCCATGATGGCTGCCTATGTCATTACTATCATGTGCCATGGTTACATACATGTCATGCTGATGCCCATCATTAATAACTTCTGGCATGGTCGGCAGTATAGGAAGGCCTGGAGGAAACAAATAAGGCTTGTCAACAACCTGCAAAAGACACAATAGAAAAATGTAAATTTACAGTATTGATTTATTCTTCTGCTGTCCAATGTCTGAAATTCTACAGGAGACATTCTTCTTACTTTGATTCAGTCTAAACCTAGAGAATACAAGGAGTCAAACATCTTCATGTGTTTGTTAAGGGCAATAATTATTTTTAATTCTTAATTGCAACATTCAATTTCTAAAAAACTGAACGTGCTAAACATAGAAGACTGAAAACAGAAAAGCAGGAAATATAAAAAATGTATTGAAGACTGAGCCTTGTATTAAACCCTTATAAATGAACAAAGAAACAAAACAGAGATTATGTTGTTCAGTGATACAAACCCCTTCCTTGTATCTCTGCATGTGGGAATATATTCCTATTCTTCTACTTAGTTATATTAACTCTGAAACTGCACCAAAATTAAGAAAAAATAATAATTGCTTGTCCAAAAACTATGTATTCTCTAAACTCAGACAGGCAACCTCAGTGTTAAAATTCATGATGGTACAACCATTCCCCAGTCCCTTCAAAGGGTAACAGGAGGGCTTACCCTGTCCATAAAGTAATCTGTACTGTAGTTGAAATTCAGTATTCAGAATTGTTGTATTTTCAGATCTTCTGTTTTTAGTCTTTTATATTCAATAGTTTAAGCTTCAGGAGTTTTTTACCCTTTGAAACACCTAGCATTACCCCATGCATACTTCCATCTTGAATCGTAATCTGTGTTAGCATGGCATACTCTAAGTTCTTATCTTGCTTGTATTACATTTCAGACCCCATTTATGCAAATGCTCAAAGATATGTAATGCCAAGAAGCAATTCTTACTGCAGATGGATCGGTTTATCATTAAGTGCGCCGCCTCATTTATTTTATGCTTGTTTATTTAATTTTTTTTATTTATCCTTTTGTTGACTGGGTTAATCCCACTAGGCTGGTGGCCCCTCTTGAGGGGGGAGAGACAAGGTGATGTTTATACTACTTTGGGAAATTTGGCCAGGGGATTGGGGTATTTCTCTACTCTTTTCAGTGGGTGCTATGGGATTATTTATACCCAATTGAGCTACCACCAACTCAAGCAAACTAAAGTTTGTGTGTGTGTGTGTGTATATATATATATATATATATATATATATATATATATATATATATATACATACATACATAAACACACACACACACACACACACATACACACAGCTATATAGTTCATGGAGTAAATATCCAAACCAAATGACAAGAAAACTATCATTCCAGTTCAATATAAGTTTATTATTTCAAATCACAATGATAAGGTGCAGTAGAGCTCATCATTGTGATTTGATATAATAAAGTTATATTGACTTAGAGTGCTGGTTTTCTGGCCATTTTGTTTACACGCGCATATATATAGATAGATAGATATATATATATATATATATATATATATATATATGTGTGTATATATATATATATATATATATATATATATATATATATATATATATATATATGTGTGTGTATATATATATATATATATATATATATATATATATATATATATGGGTCTACTTCACATAATCGAGCATCCAAATGCTTGACTTTCATATGGTCGAGACCATATGATCGAACATTTGAAAGTTCTAAAATGTGGGGGGAAAAAAAAACTAAACAGTGCTAGTGGGGCAAGCCCTCCTGCATCCCCCACACCCCCTGCTATTTAAATATACCACCTCCGAGATCGCACTACCTTGCAATAAAGGGAAATCTTACTGTTCCACAATCTATGGAGATCCCCATTCGGACCGGTTGAGCTTTTAAAAGTCCGATGATATCATCTCAGCCATATGAAAGTCAAGCTTTTAAAAGTTTGACCATTTTATATATATATATATATATATATATATATATATATATATATATATATATAGATATCAGACTTAAACACTTCAAAATATAGAAAAATAAAAAACACAAAGTACCAAATTTCAGGAGCAGGTGTAAAGCTTTCGTTCCTTATTGGTCTGAAGAACTTCATCAAACAAAACAATGAACATCGGAGCAGTAGCTAAATAAGAGTATGCAAGCAACTAGCTGGCCAATAAGAAAAAACAAGATAATTAATATTATTAATACTACTTTAAAAGATCCAATAAATTCAACTGGTTATTTGGTTGGTATGGAAACCAACCTGAGGAGTGCAAGTAGTATATAATCATTATAATATTTGTAACATGACTCTCATGGAAATGACGGAACATTAAAACAACCGTGTAAGCAGACAGCTGCCATGACAGTACAGAATTAGCGTATCTATTTTAATGCACATTTTATATTAAGCATTTCATTAAGACCTGGGGGTGATTCAGCATTTAATCTGAGTTGCCAGCGGAGTTCTTTTACTTCTAATAATGTATTAGTATCACTCAAAAACGCTTTCCACAATAATTATCTTGATTATAACAGTTTGCATCCCATATTCATGAAGAAAAACCTAGCAAGAGGGCAGTTCATTCGTATTTCCAGAATTGTTAGTGATGATGAAAGATTTATTAATGAGTGTCAAATGCTTAAAAATGTTTTGATTCACAGGAATTATCCTCCTAGATTGTTAGACTCTATTATTGTAGAGATTACTGCTGTCAGACACACAAAATTTCCACCCATTATTAAGCATGGCTTTTTGTCCAAGAAACAACATGCACGATCTAGGTCTACTTTTACTGCTGATAATGTCATTCTCTTGTCTTCCACTCTTAATACTAATGGCTCTGCCTCTCATACACAGGTGCATAACCATGCTATTTACTCATTCCATCCAATCTCACTGGTTACCAGTTCAGATAATAGCTCATTTGGTGGACCACACAATCACATTTTAGACTTGCCTCACTCTACTTCCACCTATCCTAACTTGACTCAGAACTGATGGTTCTCTACAGAGGCAAGCCCCTCATTTTTTTGACTCTGGGCTTCCTGATACCTCACATTCACAGAACTCGCTAATACTTTACACAGACACATTTTCAGACACGAAAGCAGACAGAAGTATCAGTTTCCCTATCCCTATTAGCAGGGATCTTGCTAGCATCAAATCCATAGTACATAGAAAGTGGGATATCATCACCAATAGCCATGAGATTTCCAACAAATTGGGTACTACCCCACTGTTTGCACATAAGCGATCCAAACCTTTAAGAAATTCCAACAGAGACCCATCATTTCTTTTAACACAATTAAATATTCACAATGATTCTCCGGGCATGTTTTACTGTGGTACTTGTGTAGCTTGTGAATACATACCAATAGGAAACACTTTTACATTCCCACATAATAACTTCAATATTTCTTTTAAAGGGCATTTTGATTGTAAAACCACAAATGTGGTCTATGCAGCCATTTGTGCATCTTGCCCTTCATTCTGTGTGGGTAAAACTACTCGCAAACTGTCA